>NC_138169.1:54854870-55127919 GCF_964165515.1 Mesoplodon bidens | reverse complement strand
TCATATGGTCAGAGTCTAGTCTGAATTTTTTTTAAATTATTAATGCAATATAATGGTATTCAATCTCAGGAGTATGAGCTATTTTTTTTCTTCAAAGGAAAACCCTGTAATCTCCCTTTCCAGTCATAGATTCAGGAGATATGTTGGATTAACTTCAGCTTTTATTGAATGAAGTTGTTATATTAATGGGGATAATGATATTCATCATGAATTTATTGAGCACCTATTATGTGTAAGATTCTGGGTTTTAAAGGACTAACACATTTTCAACATAATCATGAATTTGTATAATAAAACACAGAAAAAATTTGAAGAATATTATGGGTTAAATTGGACCTCAAAGAGGGGGATATGTTGTAATTTTAATCCCCAATATCTATAAATGTGACCATATTTGGAAACATTTGGTCTTTGTAGATGTACTCAAGTTAAGATGAAGTCATACTGGGTTAGAGTAAGTCCTAATCCAATATCACTGATGTCCTCGTAAGAAGAGAAGCAAATACCATATGAAGACAGAGGCGGTAATTGGAGTTATACCTCTGGAAGGCAGGGGACACTAAGGATTATCTGCAACCACCAGAAGCTGGCAAAGCATGGAATAGATTCTCCCTCAAAGCTTCTATTGAGAATCAACCCTGCTGACACCTTGATTTCAGATTTCTAGAGTCTAAAAGTGTGAGCAAATAAATTTCTATTGTTTTTTGCCACCAAGTTTCGGTACCTTGTTACAGCAACCTTAGGAAACTAATACAAAGAATTAGTGTGTTGCAGTGGAATTTATCCTTGAGCAAAAGACAGATGGGAGTGTGCATTCAAGCTCTCCTACTCAATGTCTGTGTGCCTCGGCAAGTTACTTAACCAAATCTACTAATTAATTTCTTCATTTATAAGATAAAGACTGTTAAACATACTCTAAAACTTATTATGAGGATTAGAGATAAATTTTAAGATATCTAATAATGTCTGCTGCTGATATGTATTCAATAAATTGTCATCATTGTTACTCATTACCAAAAACATTTCACTGTTTTTAATTTTAGTATGGCTTAAGATCAGATTCAAAAGGTATATTACTTCACTTTTAATTTACATCACCTATACTACTGGAATGTACACATATCATCTACTCAATAAATAAGTTTTTGATTGATGTAATGGTTCTGAAAATATTGCAAATGTGAACAGCAGGTGCCTAAGCTGTCTTCTTTCTTCATGTTTAAAAAAATATGGGTGAAAAGTATTGATCTGTCAGTATCAATATGCTTGAAATTTATATAAATATAAAACCCTTTAGGGAAAGCATAGGAAGGTCTCAGCTGTACCTTGAACAGGAAGCATATGGCACAGAAGGCACCTTTTGGAAAGTGGTGTGCTCCATTCTCATTGGCTGTCCAAGAAACCAGGCAGTGATTGTTCTTTGAAGTATCAGTATCTGTCCATGCCTTTTCAGCCATGTCTCTGGAAATTAGAAAGTCAAGTGAAATTGAACATTTGTTAGTAGTGCTTGTCTATTTCCCCCTTTGCAAATATGATATTTAATATGCATTGGGGAGGCTTCCTGTACCAACTTGACTGATCACCTGTAAACTACCGGGGACAATTCCTGTTGGTGAATGAGAAACATAAACTCGTTTATCTTTATATCATATCTGTTTCAAATTAAAGTTAAAATATGGAGTTTGCACACTAAAATGGCTCTACTGTGGAGAAATGTGGCTATAAAACAGCATGCTAACAAGCAAGGCATGATGAATGGAATACAATAGACTGTCATGATTTCCATTTCTACCCCCCAGCTCATCTCAGGACTCTCACCTATTGGGGACACAATAACAACACTCCAGAGAGCCCAGTAAACCACCTTGAGGGCAATGATCCTCAGCTTGCCCAAGGCAGGTGTTCAGCCAAGCCAAGATGAGAAATATTGGACTACATGATACATCATATAGACACATCTCCTCCCACTGTATTTGAATGCACATCCTGACAACCACAAAATGTACACAATACTGGTAGTGGTGAGAGCAATGTTACGACAAGGAGTGCCTTGGGATGGCATGATGCAAAAGGCAGAAGGAACAAGGACTAGCAACTTCTTCAAACCTCCTAAGAACAGTGGGCGAAGAGTGAGTGATTCATCTCTTTCTTATCTTTAAAGGCACTGTTTTAACAAAGAACAGGAGAATTATTACTTTGGAGACATTTTAAGTTTGAAAAGAGCCCCCAACACAGGTCAAACCAATTTAATAAACTCCCTTTTTTTAGATTCTACTCATACTCTATAGGAGCTTGAGACTTGGGAAATGTGAAATACATGGGGTAAGTCTTCTTATAAATTACTTCACTGTACTATGCATTTTTTAATAATGTAGGTCAAGTTCCAAGTTTTGTGTAGGTAGGAGGATGGAAGTTCGTCATTCACACTGTGCCATAAGGAGTCCATCTTTCCCACTTCCCTAGGCCTCTCACAATCTAAACTCTCCAATCGTATTTCCCCTTCATCTCTAAAATGTGCACTTCTATGACCAATTTCTTCATTTTCCTAGAATATTAACAGTATTTTTTCATTGGATAATGAAACATCATTATTATTATTATTTGCATTGACCTTATGTTCAAGTTTTATTTATTAGTTTCTGCTTTATAACAAAGTGAATCAGTCATACATATACATCTGTTGCCACATCCCTTCACTCTTGCGTCTCCCTCCCTCCCACCCTCCCTATCCCACCCCTCCAGGCGGTCACAAAGCACCAAGCTGATCTCCCTGTGCTATGTGGCAGCTTCCCACTAGCTATCTACCTCACGTTTGGTAGTGTATATATGTCCATGCCTCTCTTTCGCTTTGTCACAACTTACCCTTCCCCCTCCCCATATCCTCAAGTCCATTCTCAGTAGGTCTGTGTCTTTATTCCTGTTTTACCCGTAGGTTCTTCATGACATTTTTTTTCTTAAATTCCATATATATGTGTTAACATACGGAATTTGTCTTTCTCTTTCTGACTTACTTCACTTTGTATGACAGACTCTAGGTCTATCCACCTCATTACAAATAGCTCAGTTTCGTTTCTTTTTATGGCTGAGTAATATTCCATTGTATATATGTGCCACATCTTCTTTATCCATTCATCTGATGATGGACACTTAGGTTGTTTCCATCACTGGGCTATTGTGAATAGAGCTGCTATGAACATTTTGGTACATGTCTCTTTTTGAATTTTGGTTTTCTCAGGGTATATGCCTAGTATTAGGATTGCTGGGTCATATGGTAGTCCTATTTGTAGTTTTTTAAGGAACCTCCATAATGTTCTCCATAGTGGTTTTATCAATTTACATTCGCACCAGCTGTGCAACAGTGTTCCCTTTTCTCCACACCCTCTCCAGCATTTACTGTTTCGAGATTTCTTTATGATGGCCATTCTGACTGGTGTGAGATGATATCTCATTGTAGTTTTGATTTGCATTTCTCTAATGATTAATGATGTTGAGCATTCTTTCATGTTTGTTGGCAGTCTGTACATCTTCTTTGGAGAAATGCCTATTTAAGTCTTCTGCCCATTTTTGGATTGGGTTGTTTGTTCTTTTGCTATTGGGCTGCATGAGCTGCTTATAAATTTTGGAGATAAATCCTTTGTCAGTTGCTTCATTTGCAAATATTTTCTCCCATTCTGAGGGTTGTCTTTTGGTCTTGTATATGGTTTCCTTTGTTGTACAAAAGCTTTGAAGTTTCATTAGGTCCCATTTGTTTATCTTTGTTTTTATTTCCATTTCTCTAGGAGGTGGGTCCAAAAGGATCTTGCTGTGATTTATTTCATGGAGTGTTCTCCCTAAGTTTTCCTCTAAGAGTTTGATAGCCTTACATATAGGTCTTTAATCCATTTGGAGCTTATTTTTATGTATGGTGTTAGGGAATGATATCATCTCATACTTTTACATGTCCCTGTCCAGTTTTCCCAGCACCACTTATTGAAGAGGCTGTCCTTTCTCCACTGTACATTCCTGCCTCCTTTATCAAAGAGAAGTTGACCATAGGTGTGTGGGTTTATATCTGGGCTTTATATCCTGTTCCATTGATCTATCTTTCTGTTTTTGTGCCAGTACCAGACTGTCTTGATTACTGTAGCTTTGTAGTATAGTCTGAAGTCAGGGAGCCTGATTCCTCCAGCTCTGTGTTCCGTTCTCAAGATTGCTTTGGATATTCGGGGTCTTTTGTTTTTCCAGACAAATTTTGAAATTTTTTGTTCTAGTTCTGTGAAAAATGCCAGTGGTAGTTTGATAAGGATTGCATTAAATCTGTAGATGGCTTTTGGTAGTAGACTCATTTTCACAATATTGATTCTTCTCATCCAGGAGCATGGTATATCTCTCCATCTATTTGTATCATCTTTAATTTCTTTCATCAGTGTCTTATAATTTTCTGCATACACGTCTTTTGTCTCCTTAGGCAGGTTTATTCCTAGATATTTTATTTTTTTGTTGCAATGGTAAATGGGAGTGTTTTCTTGATTTCACTTTCAGATTTTTCATCATTAGTGTACAGGAACGCCAGAGATTTCTGTGCATTAATTTTGTATCCTGCTACTTTACCAAATTCATTGATTAGCTCTAGTAGTTTTCTGGTTGCATCTTTAGGATTCCCTATGTATAGTATCATGTCATCTGCAAACAGTGAGAACTTTACTTCTTCTTTTCCAATTTGGATTCCATTTATTTCCTTTTCTTCTCTGATTGCTGTGGCTAGAACTTCCAAAACTAAATTGAATAAGAGTGGTGAGAGTGGGCAGCCTTGTCTTGTTCCTGATCTTAGTGGAAATGGTTTCAGTTTTTCACCATTGAGGACGATGTTGGCTGTGGGTTTGTCATATATGGCCTTTATTATGTTGAGGAAAGTTCCCTCTATGCCTACTTTCGGCAGGGTTTTTATCATAAATGGGTGTTGAATTTTGTCGAAAGCTTTCTCTGCATCTATTTAGATGATAAAATGTTTTTCTTCTTCAATTTGTTAATATGGTGTATCACATTGATTGATTTGCATATATTGAACAATCCTTGCATTCCTGGAATAAACCCCACTTGCTCATGGTGTATGATCCTTTTAATGTGCTGTTGCATTCTGTTTGCTGGTATTTTGTTGAGGATTTTTGCATCTATGTTCATCAGTGATATTGGCCTATAATTTTCTTTCTTTGTGGCATCCCTGTCTGGTTTTGGTATCAAGGTGATGGTGGCCTCGTAGAATGAGTTTGGGAGTGCTCCTCCCTCTGCTATATTTTGGAAGAGTTTGAGAAGGATAGGTGTTAGCTCCTCTCTAAATATTTGATAGAATTCTCCTGTGAAGCCATCTGGTCCTGGGCTTTTGTTTGTTGGAAATTTTTAATCACAGTTTCAATTTCAGTGCTTGTGCTTGGTCTATTCATATTTTCTATTTCTTCCTGATTCAGTCTTGGCAGGTTGTGCATTTCTAAGAATTTATCCATTTCTTCCAGGTTGTCCATTTTATTGGCACAGTGTTGCTTGTAGTAATCTCTCACGATCTTTTGTATTTCGGCAGTGTCAGTTGTTACTTCTCCTTTTTCATTTCTAATTCTATTGATTTGAGTCTTCTCCCTTATTTTCTTGGTGAGCATGGCTAATGTTTTATCAATTTTGTTTATCTCCTCAAAGAACCAGCTTTTAGTTTTATTGATCTTTGCTATCGTTTCTTTCATTTCTTTTTCATTTATTTCTGACCTGATCTTTATGATTTCTTTCCTTCTGCTAACTTTGGGGTTTTTTTGTTCTTCTTTCTCTAATTGCTTTAGGTGCAGGGTCAGGTTGTTTACTCGAGATGCTTCCTGTTTCTTAAGGTGGGATTGTATTGGTGTAAATGTCCCCCTTAGAACTGCTTTTGCTGCATCCCATAGGTTTTGGGTCATCGTGTCTCCATTGTCATTTGTTTCTAGGTATTTTTTTAATTTCCTCTTTGATTTCTTCAGTGATCACTTCGTTATTGAGTAGTGTATTGTTTAGCCTCCATGTGTTTGTATTTTTTACAGATCTTTTCCTGTAATTGATGTCTAGTCTCATATCATTGTGGTCAGAAAAGATACTTGATACAATTTCAATTTTCTTAAATTTACCAAGGCTTGATTTGTGACCCAAGATATGATCTATCCTGGAGAAAGTTCCATGAGCACTTGAGAAAAATGTGTATTCTGTTGTTTTTGGATGTAATGTCCTATAAATATCAATTGAGCCCATCTTGTTTAATGTATCATTTAAAGCTTGTGTTTCCTTATTTATTTTCATTTTGGATGATATGTCCATTGGTGAAAGTGGGGTGTTAAAGTCCCCTACTATGAGTGTGTTACTGTTGATTTTCCCTTTTATGGCTGTTAGTATATGCCTTATGTATTGAGGTGCTCCTATGTTGGGTGTATTAATATTTACAATTGTTACATCCTCTTCTTGGTTCGATCCCTTTATCATTATGTAGTGTCCTTCTTTGTCTCTTCTAATAGTCTTTATTTTAAAGTCTATTTTTTCTGATATAAGAATTGCTACTCCAGCTTTCTTTTGATTTCCATTTGCATGGAATATAATGTTCCATCCCCTTACTTTCAATCTGAATGTGTCTCTAGGTCTGAAGTGGGTCTCTTGTAGACAGCATATATATGGGTCTTGTTTTTGTATCCATTCAGCCACTCTGTGTCTTTTGGTGGGAGCATTAGTCCATTTACATTTAAGGCAATTATTGATATGTATGTTCCTGTTCCCATTTCCTTAGTTGCTTTGGGTTTGTTATTGTAGGTATTTTCCTTCTGTTGTGTTTCTTGCCTAGAGAAGTTCCTTAGCATTTGTTGTAAAGCTGGTTTGGTGGTGCTGAACTCTCTCAGCTTTTGCTTGTCAGTAAAGGTTTTAATTTCTCCATCAAATCTGAATGAGATCCTTGCTGGGTAGAGTAATCTTGGTTGCAGGTTTCTCTCCTTCATCACTTTAATTATGTCCTGCCACTCCCTTCTGGCTTGTAGAGTTTCTGCTGAGAGATCAGCTGTTAACCTGATGGGGATTCCCTTGCGTGCTATTTGTTGTTTTTCCCTTGCTGCTTTTAATATGATTTCTTTGTGTTTAATTTTTGACAGTTTGATTAATATGTGTCTTGGTGTATTTCTCCTTGGATTTATTCTGTATGGGACTCTCTGTGCCTCCTTGACTTGATTAATTATTTCCTTTCCCATATTAGGGAAGTTTTCAACTATAATCTTTTCAAATATTTTCTCAGTCCTTTTCTTTTTCTCTTCTTGTTCTGGAACCCTTATAATTCGAATGTTATTGCATTTAATGTTTTCCCAGATGTCTCTGAGACTGTCCTCTGTTCTTTTCATTCTTTTTTCTTTATTTTGCTCTGCATCAGTTATTTCCACTATTTTATCTTCCACCTCACTTATCCGTTCTTCTGCCTCAGTTATTCTGCTATTGATCCCATCTAGAGTATTTTTCATTTCATTTATTGTGTTTTTAATCAATGCTTGATTCATCTTTAGTTCTTCTAGGTCCTTGTTAACTGTTTCTTGCATTTTGTCTATTCTATTTCCAAGATTTTGGATCTTGGAAATAGAATCTTGGATCAGCTTTACTATCATTATTCTGAATTCTTTTTCAGGTAGACTGCCTATTACCTCTTCATTTGTTAGGTCTGTTAGGTTTTTATCTTGCTCCTTCACCTGCTGTGTGTTTTTCTGTCTTCTCATTTTGCTTATCTTACTGTGTTTGGGGTCTCCTTTTTACAGGCTGCAGATTCGTAGTTCCCGTTGTTTTTGGTGTCTGACCCCAGTGGCTAAGCTTGTTTCAGTAGGTTGTGTAGGTTTCCTGGTGGGGGGTACTAGTGCCTGTGTTCTGGTGGTTGAGGCTCGATCTTGTCTTTCTGGTGGACAGGTCCACGTCTGGTGGTGTGTTTTGGGGTGCCTGTGGCCTTATTATGTTTTTAGGCAGCCTCTCTGCTAATGGGTGGCCTTGTGTTCCTGTCTTGCTAGTTGCTTGGCATAGGGTGACCAGCACTGTAGCTTGCTGGTTGTTGAGTGAAGCTGGTTGCTGGTGTTGAGATGGAGATCTCTGGGAAATTTTCACTGCTTGATGTTATGTGGAGCTGGGAGGTTTCTTGTGGACCCATGTCCTGAAGTTGGCTCTCCCACTTCAGAGACACAGCACTGATTCCTGGCTGGAGCACCAAGAGCCTTTAATCTACCCAGCTCTAAATAAAAGGGAGAAAATGTAGAAAGAAAAATTAGTAGAAGAAAGAAATAGAGAGAGAAAGAAAGGATGAAGGAAAGAATGGAAGGAAGGAAGTAAGAAAGAAAGAAAGCAGGAAGGGAGGGAGGGAGAAAGGAGGGTGGGAGGGAGGGAGGAAGGATGGAAAGAAAGAAAGAAAGAAAGAAAGAAAGGAGGGAGGGAGGGAGGACAGAAATAAAGAAAGAAAGGAATGAGTGAGGGAGGAAGGAAAGAAAAATAAAGAGTGAAAGGAAGAATGGAGGGAGGGAGGGAGGAAGGAAAGAAAAAAAAAGAGTGAAAGGAAGAAGGGAGGGAGGAAGGAAAGAAAGAAAGGAAGGAAGGAAGAAAGAAAAAAGAGAGAAAGAAGAAAAGAAAGACAGGAGGAAGGGAGGGAGGGAGGAAGGAAAGAAAGAGAGAAAGAAAGGAGGGGTGGAGCAAGGGAGGGCAGAAGGGAAGGTAGGAAAAAAAGAAAGAGAGCAGACAAAGTAAAATAGAATAAAGTATAAAATGTAGTAATGTTATTAAAATTAAAATGTAATTATTGAAAAAAAAATGGACAGATAGAACCCTGGGACATATGGTGGAAGCAACGCTATACAGAGAAAATCTCACACAGAAGCATACACATACACATTCACAAAAAGATAACGGGGGAAAAAATCGAAAATCTTGCTCTCAAAGTCCACCTCCTCAATTTGGGATAATTCGTTGTAAAAAGAGGACAAGGGGAAAAATCTTAAATCTTGTCCTCAAAGTCCACCTCCTCAATTTGGGATGATTCGCTGTCCATTCATGCACTCCACAGATGCAGGGCACATCAAGCGGACCGTGGAGCTTTAATCCGCTGCCTCCAAGGCTGCACAGAGAGATTTCCCTGTCTCTTCTCTGCTCTCACAACTCCCGGGTCTCAGCCTTGCACCTGGCCCTGCCTCTGCGCGTAGGTCGCCGAGGGTGTCCGTTCTTCGCTCAGACAGGACGGGTTTAAAGGAGCCACTATTCGGGGGCTCTGGCTCACTTAGTCTGAGGGGAGGGAGGGGCACGCAGTGCGGGGCGGTCCTGCGGCGGCAGAGGCCAGCGTGACATTTCACCAGCCTGAGGCGCACCATGCGCTTTTTGGGGGAAGCCGTCCCTGGGTCCCGGGACCCTGGCAGTGGCGGGGTGCACAGTCTCCCTGGAAGGGGCGGTAGACAGTGACCTGCGCTCACACACAGGCCTTGTGGTGGCGGCATCAGCAGCCCCAGCATCCCACGCCCATCTCCGGGGTCCGTGCCTTTAGCCGTGGCTCGCGCCCGTCTGTGGAGTTTCTTTAAGCAGCGCTCTTAATGCCTTCTCCTCGCACACCAGGAAACAAAAGGGTAGAAAAAGTCTCTTGCCTCTTTGGCAGCTCCAGACTTTTTCCCTGGACTCCCTCTGGGCTAGCCGTGGTGCACTAACCCCTTCAGGATGTCTTCCCACAGCCAGCCCCAGTCCTCTCCCTGCACTCCGAGTGAAACCTGATACCCGAGCCTCAGCTCCCAACCCCGCCCGCCCTGGCGGCCGAGCAGACAAACATCTCGGGCTGGTGTGTGCCTGAGGGCACTGAACCTCTGTGCGGGAATCTCTCCACACCGCTGTTGCTGTGCTCTCCTCCGCTACTCCGAAGCTTTCCCCCTCCGCCACCCACAGTCTCCACCTGCGAAGGGGCTTGTAGTGTGTGGAAACCTTTCCTCCTTCACGGCTCCCTCCCACTGGTGCAGGTCCCGTCCCTATCCTTTTGTCTCTGTTTATTCTTTTTTCTTTTGCCCTACCCAGGTATGTGGGGAGTTTCTTGCCTTTTGGGGTGTCTGAGGTCTTCTGCCAGCATTCAGTAGGTGTTTTATAGGAGCAGTTCCACGTGTAGATGAATTTCTGATGTATCTTTGGGGAGGAAGGTGACCTCCGCATCTTACTCTTCCGCCATCTTCCTCACGGTCTCTATACATGTATTTCAATGTCACCAACTTTCATTTATTTGAGTACTTTCCAAACGTTAGGTGCTTCTCCGGAGGGATCGAATCAGCCGATGGGTAAGATTTGGGTTGATAGTCTTGATATACTTTAGAACCATCCCTTAATTACAAAATATATTTGTCACATTTTTATTCTTTCTTACATTAGAAAATTATCTCATAGTTTTAAGTGAATAAACCTGATCTTCCAATTTATTTGTAAACCCTTTAAATGCCAGTCCCATGCCATCTTTTCTCTCACATCTTTTAAGTTATTTAACAGAGGAGGCATTTATTTAGTCAATGATGGCTAAAGAGTATAAATCACCTATCTTCCATCCATGTCAGGGTCCATTAGGATTGGACCTTCCCAGGTCCAATTGTATCTTCATATCACACCCATGAGAGCCTAATATTCTAAAAGGATAGAGAATGTGGTCACCCTGTATTTTGAGATATTTGGCTAGTTGAACCATGAAGAGAATCTGACATTTCTGTTGACCAAACCAAATATCAGAGCACTCCTCTAATAATTCAGTGAACATACTGATATCATCAAGTTCAAAGGTTAGCTATTCATTTATCCAGTTATTAGTTTTAGAGTACCTATCATGTGCCAGGTATTGGACGTTCAAGGAAGAAATCTTTATCTGTAGTCAAAGGAAAGGGATAATTAGCAGGAAGTTGGGAAATGAGAGTACGGCAAATAAAATGAGAATTCCAATTTCTTAGTTTTTTGGTGAAGACTACATGAGATAACGATATAAAAATTAACACAGTGAGGAGCATATTGTATGCATTTCACACAGGGTACCAATCATTACCATGAAGTGATGGGGCCGAGCTGGAAAATCTCTGCATTCTACAGTTTTGTGATTCAGTATCACAGATTGGTATATAAATGGAAAGAATATTCTCCAGAGTTCAGCTTGCATTTTTTATCTTTAGTTTTACCTCTCTGGGAAGAAAAATGCCTTCTCTGCTCAGTTAAGCCCATTTGCTAGATTCTGAATATTATGCAATCTCGCATTCAACACTTATCCTTAAGGAAACAAATGGAATTCACATAAGCAATGTTTCCACTTGAAGCATTGTCTTCACTTAGTCCTTTTGAAAACTTGTGTGTAGATGGAGTAGATAGTGCAGGGGTATCAACAAAGACTGTTTGGAGAAGTGACTATAAGCAGATTCTCTTTTGGTAGGTGAAGTCAATTGTGGGGAATTGCCCATCAAATAGTTTTAAGCACTGTTACCATCCAAAGGCAAAGATTCTTGTTATATGCCCTGAAAGACTGAAATGTGTCTGCTAGTCTGGAAACAGCATGGGCTGCATTCTACTCACCCTTTGAGAATAGGTCTTTTAAAAAAATGTGTTGCCTTCTGGTCGAACATACTTTAAGCTGATTTGTTGTTATGTTCCAGACATCCAGGGCTTTCAATGGGAAATTATAAGAACTCCAGAGAAAGTGAAGGCAGCTAACACCTGAATTCTGGCTCTGGCATTACCTCGGCTATCTTGAGTAAGTCATTCATCCTCTATGACTCTCAGTTCCTTGAGGTATCAGTAGGTCTCTCCTTCCCTCCTCTTCCCACTGAGAGAAACTTTAAACTCCCATTCTTAAGCAATGCAACCAAATGGAAAAGGAACACAGGCCAAAGTTTTCAGGCATTAACTATATATCTAGATTTATATAATATTAAATCTCATTTAAAAACATATTATTTTCCTAAATTTGTAAGGGTATTATACTTTTATTACTAGTCTTTTTTTTTTTACGCATAAAAACTTTATAGCCAGGCTGGCTTCAGTTTGATAAACATTGGCTTATAAGCTATGATTAAAAAGCAAACTTTGGCCAACTCAATATTGAAGGGCAAGGACAAAATTGGTGGACTGACACTACCTGAGTTCAAAGCTTACTATAAAGATACAGTAATCAAGACAGTATTGTATCAGTGAAAGAACAGACAAATAGATCAATGGAACAGAAAAGAGGGCCCCAAAATAGACACATAAATATTGTCAAATAATCTTTGACAGATGAACAAAGGCAATACAATAGAGAAATGATAGCCTTCTCAATAAATGGGGCTGGAAAACCTGGACAGCCACATGCAAAAAATGCAGACCCTTCACAAAAAATAACTCAAAATGGATTGCAGACCTAGATGCACAATGCAGAACTACAAAATTTCTAGAAGATGACATACGAGAAACCCAGATGACCTTGGATGTGGTGATGATTTTTAGGTACAACACTAAAAATAAAATCCATGAGAAAAATAATTTATAAGCTGGAGTTCATTAAAATTAAAAATTTCTATTCTGCAAAAGATACTGTCAAGGAATGAAAAGACCAGACAATGCCTTGGAGAAAGTATTTGCAAAAGTCACAGCTGATAATGGACTATTATCCAAAATAAAAAGAACACTAAAATCTCAACTGTAAGAAAATAAACAACCAACTTAACAAATAGGCCAAAGACGTTGACAGATACTTCACCAACGAAGATGTACAAATGACAGTTGAGCATATGAAAAGATGCTTCACATTATATGTCACCAGCAATGAGATACTACTACACACCTATTAGAATTGTCAAAATCCAGAATGCAGAAAACATCAAATGCTGGTAAGAAGGTGGATCAACAAGAACTATCATTCCTTGCTGGAAAGAATGCAAAATAGAATAGCCACTTTGGAAGACAGTTTGGCAGTTTCATACAAAACTAAACATACTTGTACCATACAATTAAGCAATCATGCTTCTTAGTATTTACCCAAATGAGTTGAAAACTTATGTTCACACAAACCCTGAACACAGAAGTTTATAACATCTTTATTCATAATGACCCAAACTTGGAAGCCACCAAATGTCCTTCAGTAGGAGACTGGAAAAATAAACTGTGGTATATTCAGAAAACAGAATATTACTCAGTGTCAAAAGGAAAAGAGCTGTCAAGCCATGAAAAGACACAGAGGAAACTTAAATGAATATTACTAAGTGAAAGAAGCCAATCTGGAAATGTTACATACTGTATTAATCCAACTACATGACATTCTGGAAAAGGCAAAACTATGGAGACAGTAAAAACATCAATATTTGCCAAGCACTAGGAGGGAGCAAGGGAGGGATGAATATGTACAGCACAGAAGAATTTTAGGGCTGTGAAACTACCCTGTATGATACTATATGATGGATGTATGTCATTATGCATTTATCCAAATCCATAGAATGTACAACACTGAGTGAACTCTAAGGGGAAACTATTGTCTTTGGGTGATGATGATGTGTCAGTGTAGTTAATCAATTATAACATATGTATCTCTCTGGTGGGGGATATCGATAATGGGGGATGCTATGCATGTGTGGGACAGGAAGTATAAGAGAAATTTCTGTATCTTCTGCTCAATATTTTTGTGAACTTAGAACTGCTCTAAAATAGTAAAATGTATTTAGAAACAAAATCAGAACCAAACCAAAACAAAACAAAATGACCATGGAATATGGGCCCCATTGGCTCTGTCACTACGGTATGAATTTTCTACAGGGCTTAGGCCTTCCTACCAAGGAGTTTGCAATAAAAATACTGTTGAGAATGGTAACACAGTAAAGTTCATACCAAGAGTTTATCTATCCAAATGTGGATTACCTTGAGTCAGTAGAAAGAACAAATGAGGATAAGAGGCTTAGTTTTGGATAAGAGGCCTGGGTTGGGCACTACAGTTTGAATGCCTCTATATTAATAAGAGTTTGCCAGAGAAACAGAATCAATAGAATCAGATCATTTTAAAGAACTGGATCATGCAGCTGTAGAGGCTTGGTGAATCCAAAATCTGATGGAGGAAACTGTCAGGCCAGATAGTCAAGAAAGAGTTGCAGTTCGAGTCCAAAGGCAGTCAGCTATAGAACCAGGAAGAGCCAATGTTACAGACAAAATCCAAAAAGTAGTCTACTGGAGAATTTCCTCTTGCTCGAAATGGTCATTTCTTTTTTCAGGTCTTCAGACAACTGGATGAAGCCTGCCCACATTATGGAGAGCAATCTGCTTTACTCAAAGTCCACTGATTTAAATACAAATTAAAGATAAAAACACCAGGATAATGTTTGACCACATATCTGTGTAATGTTACCCAGAGAAGTTGACACATAAGAAAAATAATCACAGCCTCAAGTAACAGGAAGCAATTGTTGAACTTGGTGAAATCATAAATAATGGGAGAGTCGAGAGATACCATGCATACTTTGTGGTTTTGTTAAATGCCAGGAATATTCATAGGAATGTACTCTCTACAAGGATAGTGAAAGAAACTGAAACTTCATTTCTTCAGCCAAATATTATTTAGAACCTCTTTTTCTTTAGAGAGGAGATACCTGCATCATTGAAAACTGCCTTTTTCAATACCTGAATATTAAATTTCATCATGCGAGACTAGACATGGATACCTTCCTTCTCTTTCTATTCAATGTGTTCTTAGAAATAAATACATAGGGAGCTAATGGGCAGATGAAAGGCAATCAGACAGTAAATAAAATAAGTTAAACAGCTTCTCTTTATCCCTTTGCATATTTTAAGTATTACATATTTAACTGTATTTCTTCCAGTCCTTAGCATTCCTGGCTCTTTCTTACTATTTATGATTCAGACTAAATATCACCCCTTCAGAGAAGTCTTCTTGCTCCCCAATAAAAAGGTGCATCCCAATTCCTTTGGGTCACATGAGGCTCTTTTGTTTATATTATAGCAAATATCACTGACCCACACAATACATACTGTCTGACTCATAGAAATACAAGTTCCTTGGGAGCAGTAGGCACCTCATGTGTGTCTCCTTCACTGATGTATGTCCAGGATCTGGAGTATTATCTGGAACATAGCAAACATGTAACATTCAACTAGTGTATAGGAATTTGAAGTTTGGAGTCCAGTGAGATATTTTCATGCCACTTTGTGTAAAGATTTATGCTCTAAACCTATAAATAGATAAAGAGATGACTTTGTGGAAAAAATGTAAAATTGTGCCTTAGAAAAAAATATCTCCAACCAGCCAACTGCAAGGTACACAACATCGGTCCATACAAATCAAGGCCGAAACAGAGTTAATTCGCAAACATTTCTTTTGGAGGTGAGGTAATTGCAGTCCACAGAGGCTAAGTAACTTCCTATAGGTTGATTTGATGGAAAGGAAACTGTAAAACTTCAGACCAATCAATAATAGAAAGAGCTGTTTTGCTATATGGTACCTATAGCTAAAATTGTTTTTAGAATAGTGTTTTCAAACCAGGTTCTTCATAACTTTATTCCACTCAGAGATTTCCAATGCAGTATCAAAACAAAGTTCTGAGGACAACATTTTTTTAAAAAAGCTTTACAATTTAAACTTGCCTTCTTTTTAAAAGTAATGCCTGTTATACAACATGCATAGTAATGTACAATTTATTCAACCCCTGATAGCTGGCTTCCACTTCCACAACTCTTGGATAGTTTACCGACAAAAGAAAGGATAATAATGCTTGACTTTTTAAGGCAATGTAATCCAATAAAATTGTAAATGAAAGATTTTTAGAAGTATGAAGTCTTTTGAAAATAATATAAAGTGTTTGAGAAAAGAGGCAATATGTATCCAAAGAAAATATTATGAAATAAAGGTCAGAGTCAGGATTTAGTTGGCCTTCATATTATCAAACACAAAACCCTGAAACATAAAGCAAACTTCTCAAAAAAGACTCTAGTTCATTAGGTTACTTCGGAATGCTCTCTACTGATAGAGGCTCCAGTCCCCACTGAATGAAAATCCAGGCCCATTTCACTTAAGGTATCCCAGTTTCTCTTACAGTCTGCATATTTCAGGATCCCACATTTCAAGAGACAAAGGGAGAACCTGTTTGCTCTGAGGACAAAAACAAGCTTAATATATCAAATTCACAGAAGAATTTCAAGTTATAAAAGCCACTCACATGGGAATGAGTTTTTGAAATTGCTTAATATGAAGGAAGTTTGAGGATAGTGGAATATTTAACTTCAAGAAAAAAAGATTAGGGATTTTTTGATAGTTTTCTTCAAATATATAGGAAAGTGATTAGATTTATTCTGAATGTATCTAGTGGTCACAGAGCAGTCAGAAGTAGAAACAATACCTGTGCAATACAGCAATTTCAACTTAATATAAGAAAGACAATAAATGGAGCTGCAATTGGATATATTGAGTTGTCCATCCCTAGAAAGTTAAAAACAAAGCAAATATTAATGTGATACTCAATACTGCAGTAGATCAATCCTTAGGTGAGTAGCTGAGCCAAATGAACTCCATGGTACTTTCCTGAGGTTTAATGAATTCTGTTGAGATTCTTCTACACTCAAGATGACATTTGCAGCTAGATGCCAGCTCCATGATTTGTAGGTACAGAATGGTTTTGGAGCTCTTCAAATTACATGTCAGCCAAAGTCTTAACATTCCCATTAGTTATTAAAAATAAAGCTACCTGATGTATTGTAACACATATGAACTCTCCTGATGTAATCAATACACTCTGAAGTGATTATTCACCACCTCCAAAGATATCTTATTCCATCATTGCATTATTGCAATTGTTATACATTATTTTCTTAATCTGATGAACTTGAGCAAGTAAACTCATTTTCCTGAGTCTCAGTTTTCTCATCTATACAATGAAAGGTTTATGTTCCAATTTCTGTGCATCAAGTAAAAGCCTAGTTGCCAACAAAAGCTCATCAACTATTTAAGGAACAGAACCACAGTTCAGTTTTAGACCTCTGTTTAGGAATTCCTCACAGTATCAGTTTATGACACAAGAATACAAGTCTCATTAGGTTTTAATCAAATCTTGTTTTTAACCACAAACTCTATTACCCAGCTTGATCACTCATCTTATTCACTAGACTTGGTTCTGAATGACTTTTAGCTATTTCCAAAAATTAAATCCATCTGCAAGAGATGAAGATTTACCACTCTTGAGGTCTTTAAAAAAAGTACTACAAAAAAAAAAAAAAGCTTTGAAGAAAATTCCAAAAGAAGAGATCAAACTGTGTTCTGAGCTATAGTAGCATCATTAAAATAATTGTATAATTGACCAATGGACAACAATTATTTGAGAGTGTAAGTTCTGATATGACAAAAAATGGTGATATAGCATATTTCATTCACAAAAACATTAAGGAACAATACAAAGCAGCATGTGGGAGAGATAGAACATAATAAACCTTACAGAAGTCCAGAGGAGGGGGAAGGGGAACCCCTTTATATGGAAAAGTCAAAGGAGGTTAAATGGAAAAGATAAAATCTGCCTAGACTTTGAAGGGTAGACAGATTATTAACCTCTATTCTTATCTGAATTTTAAAAATTATTTCATCAGAAAGTGTTAGTTGATACTATTAGTTAGCTTTCACTTAGAAAAAAAGTTGAATTCTGAGGGACTAGAACAAAAGGCAGTTGATCTTTGTCTTGGCAGAGGTCTGAAAGGGCTAAAAGAGAAGCCACAGTCAAAGTCGACTGAAGTGGATAGACTACCAAAGGGATGGTCCTCTCTCTGCCTCCTAAGCAACGTGTCCAGTTCTCTCACCTATAAAGACCAGTGTCTTCTTAAGGAAGTAAAATCCTACCCACCACCAAACAGCACCGCCAAGTATGCTGACAAACAACATCAATAAGAAACTGAATCAGGGTCTACTTTTCCTGTCAGGAAGGCAAGAGAAGATTCCAAAGACCCGGTTATGTGTTGGCCTAACTTAAATAGTGATTTGGTTCTTAATCCTTGTTCACTTACCACAATTTATAGTTTTCTGTCTTTTTTTTTCCTAGAAAGATGTTATAGATCAGGACTCTCAATTCTGACTTTTATAACCATGCAAGAAAAATAGCTATTAAATGACAAGATTATCAGGACATTTAAAAACATAGAGATGGGTTAACAAAAGGAGGCTGGTGATGATGAAAATGATCTTTCCTCAGAAGTGTCACTCAAGTGAAATCTACTTATTCTTTCTATGTCTCAGCAGGGATGGGAATGTCAGTAAACTGGTGTGTCACATGTTTGCAAATTTCTAAGTGTTCTAAAGGTCATTTGCAATCCACATGGCTTGGCATTTTCCTTCCAGAACACTAAAAGAAATAATTTAATTAACTCTTCCAAAGAAACATAATCAGACTTAATTGGAATTTATGCCAATCAAGATATTTGAGTCTAGGACCTGGATAACTGAAAAAATAAATGATACAAAAAACACTTGATATCTGGTGTCAGTAAGTTAAGGTTAAGTACTTGAAAAGGAGATTAGAATTAACCTATAAGCGTTTGTACTTCAAAGAATTCAGTTTAGCACTCTGGTAAGTTTTTCTTGGCCCCTTTCTCCAAACTCTTAATCTGTAGAAAATATGTCAAAAATGAGTCAATAACAAAGCTTGCCTCTGAAACAGAAGCTTGACAACAAATACTGTTCAGCTGTCATTGTTTAAGCTGCAGTTTACTTATGAGCAATTGAATCTCATTATTTCAGCCAACTTATGTATTACTGCAGTGAGAAACCAAAAAAATAATAATTTAAACTGTGTTTTTAATTTTTTTTCCTTGCACTTCAGACTTCAGTGATACGGAAAAACATTGAGCTCTCAAGAAAACAAAAATGTCTTTAACCAAGAAGAATATCCCAGGGGCTTCCCTAGTGGAGGAGTTGTTAAGAATACTCCTGCCAATGCAGGGGACATGGATTTGAGCCCTGGTTGGGGAAGATCCCACATGCCACAGAGCAACTAAGCCTGTGCAACACAACTACTGAGCCCATATGCCACAACTACTGAAGCCCACACTCCTAAAGCCTATGCTCCACAACAAGAGAAACCACCACAATGAGAAGCCCACACACCACAACGAAGAGTAGCCCCCACTCACCACAACTAGAGAAAGCCCACGTGCAGCAGTGAAGACCCAACACAGCCATAAATAAATAAATAAATAAATAAACAAACAAACAAATAAATAAATAAATAATAGAATATCCGAGGAATGATAACTAGGTCCTGTGAACCTAGAAGATACGGGAAAAAATTAACGTTTTAGCCAGATCTTTATCATCCATTTAGTTAGTTATTTAGAGACCGATTGTTACCGTATAGAAAACAAACAATGGATATTTCTAATATGTGTTTGGCAGAAAAATGCAAGGCATCTTATACCTTTTTGTAAGATTTCTCTTGCTAAATGACTAAGAATGGTTATTAATAATAACAAAACTACTATAAATTGAGTAAGGTAATATGTTAAATTATTTGCAGGGATTCTCTCTTTTAAGTGTTACCAAAACACTGTGTTTCTTCAGATGAGAAAACTGAGACTCAGAAATATAAGTAATTTGCTTGAGGTTACCCAGCTAGTGAATGGAATTACACTGCCGTTTTAGTAAGTTGCAATACAATGCAAACTGGATAAGAGTGAAAAAAAAAAAAAAAAAAGAAAAATGTATTATTATTTCATGAACCTGAGCAGTCAATGCAAATGTATTCTCAGTACGCCAAAGACATGTTTGGGATTCAGCCTCTTTCCTTGATACATTTTCCTCTTTGTGATCTTCATTCTTCGCACATTTCCTACATAATGGCAAAGATAGTTGTAACATCCTAGGATATATCTGCAGAAGTAGACATTACATACCCTCAGAGATGCAAAGAAATAAAAGTATATTGCATGTATAACTGCTGTAATTTTGTTCTGGAGTCTCCATTAATGCTGAAAGTGGCATTTTCCTCCACTCTACACACACCTATTAAAAATACCAGAGTCTCTGCCACTTTATTTTATCTTTTTAAATAAATTTATTTATTTATTTTTGACTGCATTGAGTCTTTGTCACTGTGTGCAGGCTTTCTCCAGTTGTGGCAAGTGGGGGTTACTCTTTGTTGTGGTGCACAGGCTTCTCATTGTGGTGGCTTCTCTTGTGGTGGAGCACAGGCTCTAGGCACATAGGCTTCAGTAGTTGTGGCATGGTTGTTCAGTAGTTGTGGCTCGCAGGCTCTAGAGTGCAGGCTCAGTAGTTGTGTCTCTGCCACTTTAAACCAATTTATTTTAGGGTATTTCAAAGTGTTGCAGATAAACATTTGATTAAACTTGAGGTTCAAATATTTCTCCTAACTCAGAGATTGGCCCACGTATTTCCTCCTACCACATTTGGTGACTGTGTATGGGCAAAGCTCATGCATCCCATGGAAATGGGTAGATGTGGCTGGTTTGCCTGCCATTTTCATTGGCCTTTCAGGGATGTCCTTTGCTTCAAGGCCATTGGCTCTTGACTCCCAGATCCCTCCTTCCTCACTTACCAAGGCTTACTCCACATTATACCCATGCTGGGAAAATAGACACACAATCTGGGTCTGTTCCCTTTCACCAGAGATGTTCTTCCATTGTGCTACTTCCACGCAGTGTTCGTCCTAAGCATTGTGTCTCTATCCTCCACCAATCCTAAATGGTAGGAAAGCCCTCCCTGTCTTGGATTTTCTCCTCATCTTACATAATATTTTTAAAAGCATTTCCTTCCTTGGTTGAAACCTCAGTTGAGGAGTGGAAAGCAATAACCATGCACTTCTTATTTCATGTCCTCCTCCCAGAATCTAAGGCCATTTTTAATTTCACTTTCATTTCTGAGATGAATTTCTTCTATGTCATATTCTTTCCTTTCCTGGGGGACAAAAATGTCTAACTGCAGCAAAAAAAAAACTGCATTAGGAAGAAGGGAAAACACATCATCAACGCTGTAGTGAAAATAGTTCCTCTTTCTTGATGGCTTTAATAAAGTCATGACATGACACACGGAGACCCATATAGGGTCTATGCCCAATCTGAACTCACTATTGTGGAAAGGAAATGAAACACCCTCATTGGTCAGACCCAGGTTAAATGCTAATATGGTATTGATGAGATAGAGATTAGGATATAGCTCCACCCAAACATAAGCACAGTTTAAAAGAGGAAAGTTTAGAAAGAAGTAAGTGATTTGTTACAAGCTATACATAATTATGCATCGTCTGCATAGTGGATACAGGGGAATGCCTCATTTTATAATTAATTTACATTAATTTCACTCTACATATTTGGAAAAACACATAAACCTAGATCTATTTCCTGTCTATCTATCTATCTATCTATCTATCCCTTTATATCTCAACAACTTGGTCTCTACTATCCTAAGGAAATGTAGTCCTCAACCTAAATACAAAGCCAAAAATAAGTTAATCCAATGTCTCTGAGTATCTAATGTATCTGAGTATTCCAAATTCTAGTGATTGGTAAGTTAAGCAGTTTTCAGTAACAGATTTCACTATATGAGGTTTTCTTCAAATTATACCTTAGATTTTCAGGCAAATTGCCAATAGGTCATCCCCCACCTCACACACCTCTGACATGCATGTATACTTAAGAGGCTGTTCTTCTGAATTCAAAAGCTCATACTCAAGGACAAAGTCAAATTGTCTACCTAAGTGATATTCTATCCTGTGTTGTGACAATAGCTTCAAATTGTGGTGTTATTTTTGTTTGTTTGTGTCTTTGTTTTGTTTTTGTACCTAAATTCCCTCCTCTGTAGTGCCTCATGAGC
Source organism: Mesoplodon bidens (assembly GCF_964165515.1). Lineage (NCBI taxonomy): Eukaryota > Metazoa > Chordata > Mammalia > Artiodactyla > Ziphiidae > Mesoplodon > Mesoplodon bidens. The sequence continues at coordinate 55,106,096 of NC_138169.1, read as the reverse complement.
CCAAATGCCTTTTGCTCAATTATATGAGGTCTTTCTACTGTCCTTAGGAAAGAAACCAAAGTCTGGAGTCTAGCATTTAAGACCTTTTATAATCTGGATCTGATATACATTTCTTATTAACTAACATCTCTATACACCATTGGTTCTAAAAATTTAGGAAGTTTAGTATTTGAACATCTTGCTAAAAATTAAGAACTCTGGGCTTCACTTGCTCTAGATTCTGATTCAAGAGGTTTAATATGGTCCAGAAATTTATATTTTTAATGCGCATTTTTGTTAGCCAGGATGGACTATGATCCACTGCAATAACAAACAAACGTCTAAATCTTAGGGGCATTGAACAATCAAAGTTGATTTTCTTCTTAACAATATATACAACATAGGTCAGCTAGAGGCTCTTCTCCAGGATCAGGGCAAAAATGTTACCATTCACCTAAACAGAGGAAAGGAGAACGTGTTAAACTGCTCACTAGCTCTTAAACCTTCCACTAAGAAGTGACACTCATCTCCTTATCTCTTTTGTTTATACTTCACTGGACAAAATGTGTTCTGTGGCCGTATTTAAGCTGAAGGTGAGAGGAACCATTTGATGAATGATATTTATGCAGCTATTCTGAGGCCTTCAATTTGGGATGCAGGTGCCATAGTTTTTATTCTGAGCTAGCTTGTCCCCTAAAGTTTTCAAATCCTGTCTTTAATCTTCCTCTACACATTTGGATATTCATTACTGATGCCGTATTTGTCTTCCCTGTTTCTAGGCGCAAAAGAATTCCAACTCTAATTTTATCTTCTGAAACTAAGAAGTCAAAAGGCACGTTCTGCTTAATAATGTATTTGCTTTTACTATATTTTTTAATACTCAACTTGTTCAAAAATCGTTTCATATATCTATAACATACATTATAATCTTATTTAAAAAAAATCTTTCAGCAATCAAATCAAGGCAAAAGAAATATAAAGGAAATTAACTTTATCTACTCAGCAGAATAAAACTACCAACAGATTATTTTCTGAAAATTTCTCTATAAATCAGTTGTTTGAACATCTTTTCTATTTCTCCATTGGGACAATATTATAGTGATTGAGATTTCTGGGAGAGTATCGCCAATGCCTAATTAACTCATTAGGCTATATGTTCAAAATGAAACAATGTAAAATAAAACAGTATAAAATAAAATGCAACACCTTTGCAATGCCAGTAATTTAACAGAACAAAAAAATGCTAAAATTCAAACCATATGTTTGTTATGTATATTTTAAGCTAATACTGAGACAAGCCTTTTCCATTAGAGAAGAATGAAAAGGTAAGTAGAGATTTTGCAGATATTTTGAAAGGGACTTATGAGTATTTTTAAGGGTTTATATGTTATCAACAGAGGATCTTAATTATTCCTAATTGCCACTTCAAATTGTGTGATGTCCTTGCTTTAACAAAGGTATATCACTAATAATACTTTAAAATTTCAAACTATGATTAGCCCATTGTTCAAATCATGATTGCAATAATGAGGGTGAGAATAAAAATGTTAATGAGTAAGAAAATAAGGAGAGAAAATATATACTGTGCTAACTGAGAAAGAGTTTTAGTATATAGAGGAGGAAACAGTAAAATTGAAGTGGATGTGTTTATGTTGTGAAAATTGTCTGATGGGAAAAGCTGAGTTACTACTGGTAAACTAAGTTGGACAGAGGGAATACAGTCTGTGCATGATCCATATGAGGAAAAGTTGGTTGTAATATAGGAACATATGAGTCAGACAACTTACATAACATAGGGCAAGGGAAAAGGGAAGAATGAAATTACTTGCTTGCTTTTTAAAGTAATGCGTCTGAGTGGGACTTGAGCTCCTGAGATAACAGGAGTAGGGGTGGGAAAAGGAAGGCAGAAAAAGAGAAATGAGCTGAGAAGGTTCATAAAAGATGTCTTCTTTAGCATTTAAGAAAAACATCATCCTCCCACTTAAGTTTCCTGAAGATGAGGAAGGAGTTTCCACAGTCCCACATCCTCTTAATGATCGGAGCCCATAATCTATGTCGATTTTTCATTTGTTGATCAGTGATGTCTGGCACATTTCTATGTAGTGAAGTTTGCTGGTCTTCATTGCATTATGCCCACACCTCTGTCTCCTTCCTGCCTTAAACAAACCCTATCTTCAGGCTCAATCCTGAGAATTTTTCCAGAGTAGATCCCAAATTAGATTAGAACTAGGACTGTTAACAAACACAGAGCCAGGGAAAATGGAATTAACAATAATCCAAGGAGGACAGTGACTTGATTCAAGTGAATCAAGTGTGTATTAAGTGCCTACTTATGGATCAGATGCTGCCCTCTGAACTTCACATACATAAATTCTATTTAGCATTTAATCAGTGTTTTAGTGACCATATTCTCAGCAACCTTAGACAGAGCCAGAGGGCTAACTGGCACAGTCACAGGTTCAAGTCAGAGGAAGCAGAAGCCAGAGCAGTATCACGACAGGTGGGGACCACTGGGGATGTAAGGCTGAGAGCAAACTCTAGGGTCTGAAAATGTGCCTTTTGTGTCCCTGTCTTCTCCACTTCTCCTCCTTTGAATACCCCTCAAGGAACCATTGCAAATGAAAACTGGTTCTCAGAGCCTTCATCACACTGACATGTGAGTGAAACCAGCTTTAGGTGACAGCTGTTTAAGAACACCAGGCAATTTCTCTTGAATTGAAGGCTTGGAATAAATAAATCCACTAACTTATGCATTATTCAGTCATGTATTGAATACCTTCCACATGTCACACATTAGACTAGGCTTTATTGTCACATGTCAATAGAAGCTATAAATGGCAAAATGGAATTTCAGGTATTAATTTAAAAAGGTGAGTTTGGAGGATGAGGATATCAAGGCCTTCAGTCTCCTCTGAAATCAGATCACAATGCCGTATTTCTTCATTTTCCCCTCATTAGTTTAACTTGTTCATGGAAATACAGGAAGAACATGGCCACATAGATTAGAAGTAATTAGTCTAAGCTTTCAAACTAAAAAAGGTCTTTTTAATTTTTTTTTTTTATTTTTGCAGTATGCGGGCCTCTCACTGTTGTGACCTCTCCCATTGCGGAGCACAGGCTCTGGACACCCAGGCTCAGCGGCCATGGCTCATGGGCCCAGCCGTTCCGCAGCATGTGGGATCTTCCCAGACGGGGGCACAAACCCGTGTTCCCTGCATTGGCAGGCAGACTCTCAACCACTGCATCACTAGGGAAACCCAGGAAAGGCCTTCTTATAAGAGATTGTCAACAGGATAAACATATGCATGGAATGTAGTATTATACAATGGAGAGGTATTTAAAATATTATTTTATATTTAAAAAAACATATATATCTACCTGTATAAATGAGTAAAAAGCAAATAAAATTTTCAACAAAACCATACCCCAATATACTCTAGTCCTTTCCTGAAGCATAGAGACACTGTCCTGTGCAATAGGGCAGTGGGGAGGAAGAGCTTCCCTCCAAAGGCCAGGCATTACTGTATGAGAGTTCAGGCTCAGGATGGTAAGGTCACATGTGAGGTCTTCTCTGTCCAAAAATATCTCGTATCTTATTCTGTCACTAAATTGTTCCCCCCAATGCATTCATTCTTTTCCTATATCAGGACCCACCACTGTCACTTCCTTTGGAAACCTAGATATTTCTAGGAGGAGCAGCAAGCTGCTGGAAGTCACTTCATGGTTGTGGATTATGTTCAGAGAGTTATCTCCCTGTACAGCCACAACTTCAGACTAAAGGCAGAGCCAGGAAAGGCCAGACTTGGCTGAAACTCTGATGTGAGGTCAGCTTGCTTCCACTGGACATTTTGTGTGGTTTAGGCTAACATTTAAAGACAGCAGGCAGATCACTGCTTCTCAAAGTATGGTCCCCAGATCAGTGGCATCAGCTTTACTTCAGAACTTGGTATTAATGCACATCTTCAGTCACCACCTCAGGAAGGCTGAAGAAGGAACTCTGGGGTGGGGGCCCAACAATACTTGTTTCAACAATCCCTCTAGGTGATTCCAATTCATGCTCAAGTTTAAGAAACACTGACCTACCTGGCAGTTCCACTGGGGACCCACCCTATACTGTGGATTCAGGTAATAACTTAAGAGTTTATGAGTTTCCAGTGTTTTCTTGAAATCAGACTTTGCAGTCATGGAGAAGGGCTAGAATAAAAGCTTCCAATGTTGGGAGTTGGGAGTGACTAGGGTAGGGTGAGATGAGAAGGAAGGGGAATAATGTGGTGTGAAAAAGAATCCAGAAACAAAAGAAGAGAAAAGGATGAGAGATTGCAAGAAGACACATATATTACCTTTTTATTTCTAGCCTAGTCCTAGCTTAACTTCAGTCTTTTCCATGATCAAACTTTACACTAGTGACTATTGCATTGCAGACCTGGATTAAGGCTGCGCTGGGGACAATTTTATCCTGGGATTTTGTTTTTCTGTCTCTAAAGGCAGTAGCAACAGGTTAACCTGCCTCTCTGTTTGTGAGCTTTCTTCCACCCCACCCTGTGTTTTTCTTACTTTTTGTAATGAATTCTAATGTACTTACATCTTTCCAGGGATTAGGCCTGACAGCAACAGCTCACAATAAAGTGAGCACAAGGTCACACAACAATATATGAGGAAGAATGAACTACAATTAAACAAACATAATTGCTTACAAGCAACACCCTCCAAAGTAGGGAACAATAAATCTTTGGCTCAAAGTAATGAGGGATAGGAGATGAAAATGTTGGAACGACTCACTGGAGCAATCTTAAAACTCACAATGAAAGGAAAACATATAACAAAAAATCACCATTGATTCCTAATTCCAGGAAATCAGCCTGTCCTTCAAATGTAAGACACATACTTTCTAAGGTACGTGGTTATTGACCACCACTTAATCCCTCCTGGTTTGGAAGAACAGTTGGACCTTTATTTAGAGCCAATGTTCAATTACAAATGTAATGGGCAAGAGTCTTACTAAGAAATACCCAAACCTAAAGTTAATCAGCTCAATTCTAAATTGTCACAATTCATTCTATTTATTCGTATTTTCATTGCAACAACTGAGTACATACTTTCCTTCAAATGATTTTTTAAATTCTCCAGTCCCAGCAGAGTAGAAGCAGTTTTTTTTTTTTGTTAAGCCTCTTTTCTTGCTGTAAGTCATCTAGAAACTGACCTACTCTAAGAGACGAAATGTGCCTGTGAGGGACTTGGAGATCCAAGCTAAAATAAGTATGCTTATTACTTTTTATCTCTTCCTGATGGAGGAGCGAAGAGACAATTGGATGAGAGCAGAGAGATAGGGGCTTTTGTTTTCTTTAGAAATTATTTTTCTACTTGTGACTTTATAGCAGAGGATTAAGTAAATTTGATTGAGTCTATTTGCTCCTATACTACCCGTATCATAAAAAACTTTCATAATTAAGAATTAGTGAACTAACAACTCATTTGCTCAGAAAATATTTAAAGAGTTTTTACTATGCTTCTAAATGTGGTTTAGTCATTACCCAAACAGTTCATGGTGTCATTCTTTTTCCCAAAGAATACATATTCTATCATAGGGGTGGGTTTGGTCAAGATTAAGACAGTTGACAAATCATAGACTAGTTAAGTGCTTATTTATAAGCTATAGATTATCAAAAAAAAAGTAGGGAAGCATACAGAGAGATATGTTACCTTAGAACAGAGAAGCTGAATGTACTAGAATTGAGTGTGACTTGAAAGGAAATTCTCTGCAAAAACAGCAAAGATCCTGCTCTCCACCTTCTTCCTTATACTCTCCCTGCAAGCTTACAAAACTGGGCACCAAGCTTTCAGTCTACTTGAAAACCATCTATATGATAATATCACTAGGGACTGTATTTTATCACATTAGACCTTTGTGGGATATGGAGAGCATCATTTAAAATTCAGTTCTTGTCAGTGGAGAAACTGCGTAGAAAAGACATCAGATTCGTTGGAATCTTAAGAAAATTGTGGCTTTTGAAAATTTCCCTAAATGAGGCAAAAGAAGAGACAGAGATGGAGAGACAGAGAAATAATGAGAGACAAATAGGAGGGAAATCAAAGGAGAGGAGAAGAGAAAATAAACAACCAAAAACAAATTGAGAAGAAGGAAGTCAGGATATTTAGAATATTTCCATTTTTTGGTGTGAAATCTTATGTTTTAGAAGCACATGCTGTGTGTGTGTATTTGTGTTAGTTCTCTATTTGATCTCACCTGACGTGTGTTGGTTTTACAGATGTGATTGGCCAGTTGTGTTTGAAAATGGATGCCACTTGGGAAAACCTTTTCTGCTCACAGGAGGAGCAGGATCTTTTGTTTTTTGGCTTCAGCATAGTGACAAACACAATTCTGGACCCCTTACCTGTGCTTGGTACCTGCTAACCTAGTGACTTGAATACATAAGGTCAGTATTAGCTTTCTTTTGGCCCCAAATTATTTGACTTTGAAGCCAGGAGCCATAGAATCCAGACACAAAGGAAGCTGAAGCTGTAAGGGCAGAGAAAATTAGGGACCCTCTCTTAATTCAGATATGTAGAAAACATGTGTTAGAACTGCTTGTGCTTACTAATTAAGTACCTTTCATTTGCTTTTACATCTTTTTTGCTTAACTAAGGAGAAAATGTGCATTATTTAAAGGAACCAAACAGAATGAAAACACAACAAAGGAAAGAAATCTTTTTGATTTGAATCTTGGCAAATACCCTACTTGCAATAACTTAAAGATTTAATATTATTACATGCACAAAAAAATAAAGCCTAATGCTCATGCAAGGAAATTTCAATCAAAACTCTCTCTGGGAACCTTCTTACTGACAATACAATTTCATGCAAAATAAACAATAAGATACCAAAACTATTGTAAGCAGTTTAGGAAATTACATATCAAATATCTTTCTAAGAGCCTGGGAGTCTTACTGAGCAGATATTTTGCCTAACAGGTCTCACTGCATATGCAGATTTAAATAATTCACTTGTTTAAGAAATCTCCTATTCTCTATTTACTCAACACTTCAGCAGTGGGTTGTCGCCAGCAGTCATGCCAAGAGTCAAAGGGAAAAAAATGTTATTTTTCTAGTTTCGAAGGAAATGATATGAAAATAATTAGCAAGCCTAGGGTTTAATGGTAAAGTCAGGTGACAATAGTGCATTCAATCAAAATCCATTCTCCATAAGTGTGATTTCAGAAACCAGGGTAAATCATACAAATGTGGATAGACTTACACTGAATAGTTGTATGGTTATGCTTAGATACCTGGCCAACTGGTCTCCTATGTCTCTTATTACATCGGTAGTAATCTCAAAGAGAGATGTTGTCCAAGGTCACAAGATAAGCCCTGGAATGAGTCAACAGAACTTCCAAAGGTTGGTTCCTCTCTTCATATATGGCATCCTGTATGTGTGAATAAAACTATATAAAATCTTAAGTGTGTGTGTATGTGTGTGTATCCTCCCAGACTTACAAGATATTTAGACTTTGATTAAATGGAATAAATCTCCAGTTCTCTCATGTACTCACAGATATTTTTTGATGATTTAGCCAATAATAGAATAATAAAATAAAAAGACAACAAAGATAAACTAACCAGATCTTCTCTAAAAGAGTAAATTAACAAAATCAATGTCTGCAATACAAGTTGTACTGAGATAGGTTTTCAGAGTTTTTGGTCTGAAAGTTTGAATAGAAATGGTCTGATTACAAAAATTCTTGTGCTTTCAAAAGGTTCATTTTTATTTCCGTCTCATTTTTAAATAAATAAATTAATTAACATGTATTGGAGGGGATATAAAAACACTTTTTTTACCACCTCTTTTTCAGATAAAAGTGGCCCACAGAGTGTAAAGCAATTGTTGGTAATAAAAGCACATAATAGGTGTGGACTTAGTTGGATGTGTTCTTTGTGATTTCCAGACTCTATTTCACACGTTCAGTTTTTCTCTGTAAAAGTCTCACAGGCATTCCAAGACAGCAACTTCCTTTATATAAAAAAAAATCACCATGCCTAGAAATTCAAAGTAGAAGAAATTGTTCTGCCTCTAGTGGAGTTCACATACTTTCCAGGAAGAGATGACCTTTTTAGATGAAAAGTTAATTTCCAGTTCAAGGCTGCATCCCATTCAGTGACAAAAAAAAAAAAAAAAAAAAAAATGGCATAGAGGAAAAGCTGGATTCAATTAAGTGTGGGAGACACTGTCCTGAGCCCTGGGGATCAAAGAAGTTTTCCTGGGAAGACAGACTTGCATGGGTTAGACATCAATGAGAAAAGAAAGCCTTCACTTGAAAAAAACTCTGGAAGGATGAAAGCCTAGCTGTTTATAGTGTTTTCCTCAGATAAGGTCTGTATGGTATTTGAGTGAGAAAAGTCAGTTTGCTTTATATATATATATCTTTAGTCATTAAGACTTTTACAATAAAATATATTTATATATTACTGGTATAGTTATTAGGAAAATAATACAAGGCCAGGTGGACAGTTTAAACAAACTGTTTGTTTAACTGTTTAAAATAATACAAGGCCAGGTGGACAGTGTAAACAAACAAAATATTCAACTACATTAAAACTGGGGTTTGATGTCTATACAGCATTGTGGGAACAGTGAGGGAAGCATGGTGGCTAGAGTTGACATTGTGGTGGTACAGAATGGAGTGGAATTTGCACTCACGTTTAGTAATGTTATGAAATTAGATTTGGAAACTCATTGACTAAGGTAAAGCAGATGATGGCTGATCCTCATTCATCAAGTAATTCATCATTTTTTCAACATATATTTATTATGAATATTAACTGTATCACATGCATTGCTCTTGGGGGAAAAACAGCTGAACTTTCTTGGAAAATGTATTTCATGAGGGGAGAGGGTTTGTTATGTAAATTAATGATAAAATACAATTTTAAAATCAGATAGTTATGTTCTGTGAGGAAAATTAAATGGAAGTGGTTGTAAAGGAGATGAAATCTGTGAGTTCCATTGCTAATTGTGAATCCCTGTCTGAGAGGGTGACATGAGCTATGATATTAATGATGATAAATCCTGAAGAAAAATGGAGTGGTTCTGGTCTGAATTAGGTGTGGTTACCAACCAGAATACATGGAGTAATGCACATACAGAGATGTAACATAATACCTAAAATCTCAAGACTTCTTAGAACAACTTAAAAAAAAAAAAAAACAAAGATAAAATCTTCCTTCCCTGACAACTTAGCCTACTCAAAGGCAAACTACTCTGTTAATGGTCTTCATTCAATCAGCTATCTAAGTGGAAATAAACAAAAACAGACAAACGAACGCAGGACCCTGTTCTACAGTCTGTAGATTTTACTTTTATAAATGTAAAGTTTTTTCTTTGTTTGGGGAGACAACCTATACTGGATTGATATCCCTCACATATGAGTAAATATTCAACTACATTAAAACTATCTCAGAGTCATTCTTTGACAGTATTAAGAAGAAATCAGCTATGGAAATATCAGGAGGAGAAACATTCTGGACAGATGAAACATCTTGGGTTAGAATGGTTTGAACTGAGCTGTAGAAGACTGGGGAGAAAGCAGATTTTGTTGGGTTGGGGAGAGGTATCATCAGGAGTCTTGTTTTGACCACATTAAGCATGGATGCTTTATTAGTCAACTTGGCTGCCATAACAAAATATCATAGACTTGGGGATTTGAAAAAAATAAATTTATATCACCATCCTGGAGGATGGAAGTCTGAGATAAGGGTGCATGGTTGCATTCTGGCGAGGACTCTCTTCTTGGCTTACAGATGGCTGTCTTCTTGCCCTATCCTCACAGGTCAGAGAGATCAAGCTCCATTCTCTTCTTACAAAGAGACTAATCCTATCTTGGGAGCTCTGCCCTCATAACTTCATTTAAACTTAATTACCTACTGTCAATTGGAAAAATAATGCACAAACTCTAAGTTGAAATTATGTTTTATTCGGCAGACATACTGAAGACATAAGCCTGAAAGACAGCCTGTCGGATAGCTCTGAGGCACTGTTCCAAAGAGGTAAGGGAGGAGCCAGGATATATATGAGTTAAAAACAAACAAACAAACAACAAGTAGTCGGAAGACCAAAAGATTACTGTTAATTAAAGAGAGCCAGACATCTCAAGTTAATTAATTTAGCACTTTTCTACGTAAGGGAAGATGCAAGAGTCTGGGCTCATTGAAGTCACTCCTTTGATATGCACTCTAACTATCTAGGGCTAGTATGCTGTTTTATCTATCCTGTATCCTACTGAAGCTGCAGTGGCTGATGGTTTGATGGCCGCAATATCTTTTGTTTTCTGATATGGCAGGCAACATGTACTGTCCATACTCCCAAAGACCCTACCTCCAAATACTATCACATCAAACATGAATTTGAGCAGAGAGAGGGAAAAAATTCAGTCCATAACAGATGCTTATTAGATTTACATGGATGAGGTCAAGGATACAGTGAGATGCCTACATCTGGTGTTTTGGAAAGAGGGCAAAATAAAATATTGGATTTGGACATTGCATTATGTAGATATTTTAAAGAAATTGGACAAGATAAAATTGAGAGGTGGGGGAGTGTACATAGGGAAGGGATGGGGATCTGCAATAACTTATGAAAGCAACAAGACCCTTCAACCTGAGAACATGCAAACAGCTTAGTTAAGTCAAACCTGAAGTTATCTTTCTGGCATTTCTCCTGGTGTAAACATGAGTAGAGGTCCTGTCCTTAGTTGCTAAGTTTACATGATTAAACTGATCATTTTGTTTAGTTTATAGTTAAGTGTATCCTGGTATATTGATTGACTTTCATCAAACTTATAAGGAAATATTTTAACAACCAGAATTCTTGTTTGTTACTTGATAATAAGGAACTTATCCTTATAACATCCTCAACTACTTATCCATCAAGGCACAAGTAGGTCAAGATGTTAAAACTGGTTTATGGTAGCTCTAACTCAAGAGTTAGATAGCATATAACCATCTAATTCTTTTTGCAATTAGTTAAGGGTAATTCTCAGTTTCTTTAATTTATTTTACCAAGAAAAAAGACCTCAGATTCAAACAAACCTGGTTTTGAATCCCATTACTATAAATAACTACTGAATTTAGGAAACTTACTTAACATTTTTATGAGTTTCCATACCTCAAAAATGGGAGTAATTTTACCTTCCTTCTAGGACTGTTGTGAGAATTAAGTAAAATAATGAATGGGCGAAGGGATTAAGCATGTGACTGATACACTGTATTCAATCAATGTTATTGATTATTTTGTTAACATTAGAGAGGCAACATGCACTCAGGGATTTAATAATTTGGACTTAAGCAGCTAGATACAAGCATTTAGTTTCTTTGAAGTCTTGTGTTGAAATTCCAAACATTTTGTGCATTTTTATTTCCTCTCATAGCAATCTGTTTATGTTGATATAGAATTATTCTCTGTCAAATAATGGTACATATTGACGCTTTAAGAAAAATCTCTGTGGTTTTACACACCATCAAGAATTCTGCTCCATACTACTTGGGATGTCATGCATTGAAAAAGGATGCTTGGATGTAGAGAAGAGCTAATCTTTCAGTGTAAAAAAAAAAAAAAGTTGGTTAATATTAATGTAATATTCATATTTGTGAGATACCCATGATCTCCCAGATAAAAAGATAAAAACATCTTAATATTTGCCATATAATAGGCTATTATCACTTATAATAAACTATTTCCTCAATAGATTTTCACAGATGGATGTTTTTATCCACTTATATAAATTCTTATGAAATGAGTCTGAGTGACCTTTATTAAACAGTCATACTAAATCTAGGGATAAGCACTACAAATACAAACTTGGGACAGGGTAGATAATTTAAATTCAAATCTGAGCTAGAGAGTCCTGGGAAATATGAAGAGTTTCATATGGAGGACAAATTGCTTAAGGTTATGGTTCTCGTATACACACACGCAAACATGCACACAGAGAGATAAACACACACACTATATATATGTTTTTCCCCCTGAGGCCCCCTGTTTTAAATAATTTTATTTAACAATGTGCTTTTTGGCATTTTTACTGATCATAGGTAGATACTTGACAAAGTTTCTGATCAGCACAAGATAACTTACTTCAACCAGGGTTACTGTAGTGACTGGATGTTATTTTACACAAGACAAAGAAACCAGATACTTGACCTAAGTGTGAGCAACTTTCTTAGTTACTAAAAAAGGGCTCTTTTTTTTTTTGCATATTACAGATGACTTTTGTGGACCTTTATCACTTAGCTTTATAAGTTTAAAGACCCAGAGTATAATAACTGACCAGGGGTGTAAACTTTCCTCTTTGGCAGTTAATGTTGAAAGAGTATTTGGAAGTCTGAAATTCATGTCTGAAATTCAGCCCCTTAGGAGGCATCTGAAAGCTTTATCAAAGTATCAGTTGAAACCTGCCTCTTATATGCCCCAATTTCACAGAATACCTCTTTGTATTTTACAGTCTCTTACTATCTCTCATTGCACTCAGCATAGAATTGCAAATTCCTATTGATTGATTAAACCAATTTAGACTGGTTCCCTTGCAGATGGCCCAAAGGGAAAAACACAAAAAACAAACAAACAAAAAAAAAAATCCAAGTCCTTTCTCTTCCAGAGCCTTTGGAAACTCTGTAATACAGAGAACAACACTCACTTACTGTTTCTTTTTTCAAGATTCCAAGTAGGTGGTTGTTGTTTCCCCTCCCCAACCCCTCAAAAAATTTGTAAACAGTAGAATACAAAATAGGCCCTCGTTCCTAGTAATTTGCAGTTTCAGGCTGATATCTTGTTACCTTTTTTCCTGAGTCATTAGTTGCAGCCTAATGGAACATAATCTTACACACACACACACCTCCTTCAGATGAATGTGACTAGTTTCACAGTTTGAAGAAAGGACAGGGTCAACTCTCAGTCTTTTTGAGCTTTATGGACTGTGTATACAACTCAATCCAATTTGGACTCTTCGTCTGAAACTTTGAAATTGTGGTGAGCTAGGAAGGGTTTGAGGGGATAGGAACTGAAACAGAGGTGTAAATTAGATATATGCTTGAACTCTGATTCTTTTCACAGGAACATCAACAGGAAAAGGTAACTTCACTTAAAATTAGTAGCATGTAGAAAAAAAGGAAATACCAGTTGGGGGTAAAAAAAAAAAAGAAACTGTGCAATGTTTCTACTCTTGATAATATTAATTTATCTATTTGTGAACAATCAGAAACAGAGAAAATGTTCCCATGTCAGCCACATGGTTCATTCAGTCTTAGGCTATGACTCTGATCAATGTCATGCCTCTGTTTTGGGAAATGATTTTTGTTCTTGACATCAACCTTAATGTTTGGAGTTGTGTTCTTATAAAGATGTTCTTTGTTGATCCATTTTATTGTTAGCATCTGCAGATATCTTAAACTATTCACATTTATGGGATACTGTAGGGAAGCAAAACTTGCCACCCTAAAATGTCTCTTAGGCATGTAGATTATTTCAAGCTGAAAACAATCAAGGCCCAAAAGGCCCAGGAAGAAATTTTGACCTTCCCCCTATGTGCCTAAAATTATTTACATAGGGGTTTTGTTCCTGGAATACCACTCTCACCCAGAGACATCTACAAAGAAAATCAGTTAGGTGTGGTGAGGGAAACTCTTCAGGGCTTAGAGATCGAGTGCACTCTGTGTCTCACTATTTCTGCATGACTCATAAAATATTTATTTACAAAAGATCTGCTTTTTCATCTCCATGTGAATTACCTTCTTTCCCTTTGAGGTCCCAAACCACTACGTTTTGTCTTTAGCTGAAGATGGTTTTTAAGGTGAGGGCTTCAGCTATTTTGGTGAGTTACTCTGTTTTCCTGGGTCTCTCCCATGGATACATGTTTTGGGCTTTACCCTACAGGCCTGCAAGCCCCCTCAAGACTGAAGAAAGAGTCTAGAGTCAGTGACAGAGACATCAGTGGTTTAATGGATGGGGGAATCTTACATGTCTGAAGCAAAAGAGTCCTGTAGAGACTCTCCACCCTGTGGACGGCAGATGGCAAGCAGGACAGGGCAGCAAATTTCAGTCCTGGGGAGAGAAGGAGGTTACCAATTATATAAGGAATTGAGTCAGGTTGGTTCATTGGTTACTAGGGAAATCAGCAGAGGAATGTGCCCCTCACCGCCCCTCTGATAAACTATCATCCTGGAGACATCCTAATCTAAAGATTAGAACAATCACTAGCTGGGGTTGGGGCAAATATATAGGCATTTACTGATTAGGCTCTATGATTCAGAGGGAAGGTCAGTCATGTGAGTAGCATGGAGGTGAAGCAGGGATTGGTCCAGCAGGAGATGTACAGAGAACAAGAGAACAGCCATTTTGGGTAGCCTGACCATATATATGTTATTAAACTTTGGTTTGATTTTTACCTGTTAATCTGTCCCATGTTAATTTAATTCTTAGACCAGCCAGAAGAACTGGAAGGGTAGAGAAAAAGTTCTTCCTTTCTGATGATATTCACTATTTACCCTATATCATTTCTTGGGATTATGAGATTTATCCCTCTGTTTCCTAATGATCAAATAAATTTCCTTCACATATTTTATTAATTTTTAATTATTTTGTCTCATAAAAACTGAGGGAGGATTTTATTTCCAAAATTATGTATTTCATTATTACATGGTCATGCTGTAACTTCAACTGCTTAGTCTTCATGATTTAATATAATTTTAAAATATCCACTCTACATCTTTGTTTGATCAATGGGTTTTAAATTGTGCTTCTAGATCCCTTTCCAGAGTCAAGGAAAAAAAGAGGAAAGGAGGGGGAAAGAGTCCCTTCTTCCTAATCTAATCCTTCATAATGTATTCTCACTTTCCCTGCTTTACACATTAGGTGACATATCTGAAAAATAAAAATTAGATAACCACCAGTCAAGGCTACAGAATTTTAGTTATTTTTATTAAACAATACATTTATTTATTTGATAGCAATTGATTGGTTTGTTTTGTTTTGTTTTGTTTTTTTCTAGGTGCCATTTATGTGTAAGGAAAGAATATAAACTAAATGATTAACCCCTTCTCCCTGAGTCCCTCCATTGACCAGTCCAAGGTGTTGCCTGGGAAGTGTTCCTTTTTCTGTTCCCAACAGCTTGTTTCACATGCCTTTTTAGAAGCATCTTTGTAGTACTGCAATAATTTATTTCCTATCCTCCACATTACAACCTGAGTTCATTGAGGGTAAAGACTTCGGCATTTTTCTTTGTATACATAATGTCCAGCACTGAGGAAGATCCTAATAGGCATTTAAATCATGGTGCCAATTGAATTTGATCTCATCTGTGCAGAAGACCTCAAGAAATGATGTAAATTTCACTCAAAATAGGTAATCAAGTGGGAGAAATACTTCCCTAATCACAAGGAGATTGTATATTTTCTCCACAAAAGACTCTTAAAAAAACAATTATTATTTTATCTTTGAAAGAGTAACCTTCTGCCTCTTATTTAAAGACCAGATTATCTGACTGATGAATTGATTCTTTCTTTCCTTCTTTCATTAAAATTTCATCACAAACCTACTATACACACAGGGTTATGCTAGGGACTAGGGGTACAAAGATGAATAAACTGTGGTGTATATTCCTGAGGTTCTCATAATATTAATGAGGATCTACATGGAGACAGAGTCAAATTGTAGCTCAAGATATAATATAGGAGGTCAATTAATTAGTTCTAAGGAGGTTTGCAGGAAGACAGAATACTTGGGAACAGTGTTTCTTTGATTATGGAGTGGAGGCTGAAGGGAGCCTTTAGGAATGGTTAGGAATGAGAGAGGCAAACGTGTTTGTGTGTCTGAACCTATAAGGAAGGAGGATATGCTGAGGGAGCCGGACAGGGACGGGAGATGTAGAGGGTGGTAGCTAACCTCAAAATGAGCAAGAAACCATCAAAACATGCTGAGAAACCACCTGCCAAGCACAAAGGATTCAGGTTCAATTGTCTAGTATGGGTCCAGTATTATACTAGGATTTGTGTTGTTTACCATTCCTCCATATACATTCACTGATAAACAAGCAAACAAAGAAAACAATCCAATATATATTGAGAATTCCCAGGTCCCTACACTTTCCCAAATGACAAGGAAAACATGAGTATTATTCTTCTCTAATAAGTAGAAAACAGGAAAGAAAATATAAAAATGTATATGGAAGTTATTAAACATCTAAATATCAATATGTCTTAGAAGAGGAAAATATAAAGTCTTTTTATTTTTTTTTGGGGGGGGGAGTGCTTGATGCCTACCTGCCCCTAACAGGAAGGCAAGGAAATGGGACTTTCAAAGTCCATTCATATAATTTTAAGGCACTGCAACCAAAAAGTCATACCTTTCAACCCCAGACTTTCTGGTAGATCATCAAACGCCAATTTCTCTGACTTAGCATCCTGTGAGAACTCAGAATTCTAGGGTTGAAAATGAGATTTGGGGTAAGTTCACTTTGTAAGAATCTTAGAACCAGAGAGGTACTCTCTTTGGCTTGGAGACTTTATATCCTCTCATTTGAATTCCTGACAATGTGTGCTGATCCTTTAGTTCTAACTCAAATGTGCAGCTTCAGCACCAAGGCCTCCTTGGTGCTCCCCTCTCAGGCTGGGAACACAGACCCATTTAGGAACCTGGGTCATCTTCCAGCTTGTTCTACAAAGTAGGGAGAAAACCTCTGCATTTGGGAGTTCTGGAAGGCTTCTGGCCCCCTTGGAGACTGGGAATTTGGCTGTAGAAATTTTTAAATTTCCTTACGTTGTTAATAATTCTGATTTCAAGGAGGAGAAACTAGAAGAGATTTGGAAAACATATACATCCTTGAGAGGGTTAGGCTACTCTCCATGTTAAATCCATGCCTTGATAAAATTCCTCAGCTTGTTTGAGGAAAAAACAGACCAGAACAAAATCAAGCAGTAACCTACAATTTGTTCTTTATTTTTTACTTATTTAATTTTAATACTAAAATCAACACTTTCCTGTGTGTTGACTTGTATTTTCTCTCATTTTGTTAACTTTTAAAAAATTTTTATTATTAATTTAATTTTTGAGTTTTATTTTATTTATTTTTTCATACAGTAGGATCTTACTAGTCATCAATTTTATACATATCAGTGTATACATATCAAACCCAATCGCTCAATTCAGCACACCACCATCCCCACCCCCACCATGTTTCCCCCCTTGGCATCCATACGTTTGTTCTCTACATCTGTATCTAAACTTCTGCCCTGCAAACCAGTTCATCTGTACCTTTTTTTCTAGTTCTACATATATGCGTTAATATACGATATTTGTTACTCTTTCTGACTTACTTCACTCCGTATGGCAGTCTCTAGATCCATCCACGTCTCAACAAATGACTCAATTTCATTGCTTTTTATGGCTGAGTAATATTCCATTGTATATATGTACCACAACTTCTTTAACCATTCGTCTGTTGATGGGCATTTATGTTGCTTCCATGTCCTGGCTATTGTAAATAGTGCTGCAATGAACATTGGGGTGCATCTGTCTTTTTGAATTCTGGTTTTCTCTGGGTATACGCTCAGTAGTGGGATTGCTTGATCATATGGTAATTATATTTTGAGTTTTTTTAAGGAACCTCCATACTGTTATCCATAGTGGCTGTATCAATTTACATTCCCACCAACAGTGCAAGAGGGATCCCTTTTCTCCACACCCTCTCCAGTATTTGTTGTTTGTATATATTCGGGTGATGCCCATTCTAACTGGTGTGAGGTGATACTTCATTGTAGTTTTGATTTGCACTTCTCTAATATTAGTGATGCTGAGCAGCTTTTCATGTACTTCTTGGCCATCTGCATGTCTTCTTTGGAGAAATGTCTATTTAGGTCTTCTGCCCATTTTTGGATTGGGGTGTTTGTTTCTTTAATATGGAGCTTCATGAGCTGTTCATATACTTTTGAGATTAATCCTTTGTCAATTAATTCATTTGCAAATATTTTCTCCCATTCTGAGGGTTGTCTTTTCATCTTGTTTATGGTTTCCTTTGCTGTGCAAAAGATTTGAAGTTTCATTAGGTCCCATTTGTTTACTTTTGTTTCTATTTCCATTACTCTAGGAGGTGGATCAAAAAAGATCTTGCAGTGATTTATGTCAAAGAGTGTTCTTCCTATGTTTTCCTCTAACAGTTTTATAGTGTCTGGTCTTAGATTTAGGTCTCTAATCCATTTTGAGTTTAGTTTTGTGCATGGTATTAAGGAGTGTTCTAAATTCATTCTTTTACATGTAGCTGTCCCGTTTTCCCAGCACCAATTATTGAAAACACTGTCTTTTCCCCATTGTATATCCTTGCCTCCTTTGTCATAGATTAGTTGATCATAGGTGCATGGGCTTATCTCTGGGTTTTCTATCTTGTTCCATTGATCTCTGTTCCTGTTTTTGTGCCAGTACCATATTGTCTTGAGTACTGTAGCTTTGTAGTGTAGTCTGAAGTCAGGGAGTCTGATTCCTCCAGTTCCATTTTTTCCTTCAAGACTGCTTTGGCCATTTGGGATCTTTTTTTTCTCCATACAAATTTTAAGATATTTTATTCTAGTTCCATAAAAAATGCCATTGGTAATTTGATAGGGATTACAATGAATCTGTAGATTGCTTTGGGTAGTAGTCATTTTCACAATGTTGATTCTTCCAATCCAAGAACATGGTATATCTCTCCATCTGTTGGTATCATCTTTAATTTCTTTCATCAGTGTCTTATAGTTTTCTGCATACAGGGCTTTTGTCTCCCTAGGTAAGTTTATTCCTAGGTATTTTATTATTTTTGTTGCAATGGTAAATGGGAGTGCTTTCTTAAATTCACTTTTAGATTTTTTATCATCAGTGTATAGGAATGCAAGAAATTTCTGTGCATTAATTTTGTATCCTGATACTTTACCAAATTCATTGATTACCTCTAGTAGTTTTCTGGTGGCATTTTTAGGATTCTCTATGTACAGTATCATGTCATCTGCATACAGTGACAGCTTTACTTCTTCTTTTCCAATTTGGATTCCTTTTATTTCTTTTTCTTCTCTGATTGCCATGGCTAGGACTTCCAAAACTATGTTGAATAATAGTGGTGAGAGTGGACATCCTTGTCTTGTTCCTGATCTTAGAGGAAATGCTTTCAGATTTTCACCATTGAGAATGATGTTTGCTATGGGTTTGTCTTATATGGCATTTATTATGTGGAGGTAAGTTCCCTGTATACCCAATTTGTGGAGAGTTTTTATCATAAATAGGTGTTGAATTTTGTCAAAAGCTATTTTCTGCATCTATTGAGGTGCTCAGACAGTTTTTATTCTTCAATTTGTTAATATGGTGTATCACATGGATTGATTTTTGTATATTGAAAAATCCTTGCATCCCAGGAATAAATCCCACTTACCAGGGTGTATGATTCTTTTACTATGCTGTTGGATTCTGTTTGCTAGTATTTTCTTGAGGATATTTGCATCTATTTTCATCAGTGATATTGGTCTGTTGTTTTCTTTTTTTGTAGTATCTTTGTCTGGTTTTGGAATAAGGGTGATTGTGGCCTCATAGAATGAGTTTGGGAGTATTCCTTCCTCTTCAAATTTTTGGAAGAGTTTGAGAAGGATGGATGTTAGCTCTTCTCTAAATGTTTGATAGAATTCACCTGTGAAGCCATCTGGCCCTTGTCTTTTGTTTGTTGGAAGATTTTTATTCACAGATTAAATTGCATTACTTGTGATTGGTCTGTTCATATTCTCTATTTATTCCTGGTTCAGTCTTGGAAGGTTATATCTTTCTAAGAATTTGTCCATTTCTTCCAACTCGTCCATTTTACTGGCATAGATTTGCTTTTAGTAGTGTCTTAGGATGCTTTGTATTCCTTCCCTGTCTGTTGTAACTTCTCCTTTTACATTTCTAATTTTAATGATTTGAGTCCTCTCCCTCTTTTTCTTGATGAGTCTGGCTAATGGTTTATCAGTTTTGTTTATCTTCTCAAAGAACCAGCTTTTAGTTTTATTGATCTTTGCAATTGTTTTCTTTGTTTCTATTTCATTTATTTCTGCTCTGATCTTCATGATTTCTTTCCTTCTGCTAACTTTGAGTTTTGTTTGTTCTTCTTTCTCTAGTTGCTTTAGCTGTAAGGTTACATTGTTTATTTGAGAATATTTTTCATTTCTTGAGTTAGGCTTATATAGCTATAAACTTCCCTCTTAGAATTGCTTTTGCTGCATCCCGTAGGTTTTGGATTGTTGTGTTTTCATTGTCATTTGTCTCTAGGTGTTTTTTGATTTCCTCTTTGATTTCAGTGATCTCTTGGTTATTTAGTAACGTATTGTTTAGCCTCCATGTGTTTGTTTTTTTTTGTAATGTTTTTTCCTGTAATTCATTTCTAATCTCATAGTATTGTGGTCAGAAAAGATGCTTGATATGATTTCAATTTTCTTAAATTTACTGAGGGTTGATCTGTGACCCAAGATTTGATCTATCCTGGAGAATGTTCCATGCACACTTCACAAGAAAGTGTAGTCTGCTGTTTTTGGATGGAATGTCCTCTAAATATCAACTAAATCTATCTGGTCTATTTTGTCATTTAAAGCTTCTGTTTCCTTATTTATTTTCATTTTGATTGATCTGTTCATTTGTGTAAGTGAGATGTTAAATTCCCCCACTATTACTGTGTTACTGTCTATTTCCTCTTTTATAGTTGTTAGCATTTGCCTTATGTATTGAGGTGCTCCTATGTTGGGTGCATATATATTTAGAATTGTTATATGTTCTTCTTGGATTGATCCCCTGATCATTATGTAGTGTCCTTCCTTGTCTCTTGTAACATTTTTTTTTTATTTTAAAGCCTATTTTATCTGATATGAGTATAGCTACTCCAGCTTTCCTTTGATTTCCATGTGCATGGAACATATTTTTCCATACCCTCACTTTCAGTCTATATGTATCCCTAGGTCTGAAGTGGGTCTCTTTTAGAAGCTTATAGATGGGTCTTGTTTCTGTATCCATACAGCAAGCCTGTTTCTTTTGGTTGGAGCATTTAATTCATTCATGTTTAAGGTAATTATCGATATATATGTTCCTATGACCACTTTCTTAATTGTTTTGGGTTTGTTTTTGTAGGTCCTTTTCTTCTGTTGTGTTTCCCACTTAGGGAAGTTCCTTTAACATCTGTTGTAGAGATGGTTTGGTGGTGCTGAATTCTCTTAGCTTTTGCTTGTCTGTAAAGCTTTTGATTTCTCCTTCAAATCTGAATGAGTTCCTTGCCAGGTAGAGTAATCTTGGTTTCAGTTTTTTCCCTTTCATCACTTTAAATATATCATTCCATTCTCTTCTGGCTTGTAGAGTTTCTGCTGAAAAATTAACTGTTAACCTTATGGGAGTTTCCTTGTATGTTATTTGTTGTTTTTCCCTTGCTGCATTTAATAATTTTTCTTTGTCTTTAATTTTTGCCAATTTGATTACTATGTGTCTCGACATGTTTCTCCTTGGGTTTATCCTGTATGGGACTCTCTGTGTTTACTGGACTTGGGTGGCTATTTCCTTTCTCATGTTAGGGAAGTTTTCAACTATAATCTCTTCAAATAGTTTCTCAGGTCCTTTCTCTCTCTCTTCTCCTTCTGGGACCCCTATAATGTAAATGTTGTTGTGTTTAATGTTGTCTCAGAAGTCTCTTAGGCTGCCTTCATTTCTTTTCATTATTTTTTCTTTATTCTGTTCCACAGCTGTGAATTGCACCACTCTCTCTTCCAGGTCACTTATCCAGTTTTCTGCCTCAGTTATTCTGCTATTTATTCCTTCTAGTATAGTTTTCATTTCACTTATTGTATTGTTCATCTCTGTTTGTTTGTTCTTTAATTCTTCTAGGTCTTTGTTAAACATTTCTTACATCTTCTCGATCTTTTCCTACATTGTTTTTCTGAGGTCCTGGATCATCTTCACTATCATTATTCTGAATTCTTTTTCTGGAAGGTTGCCTATCTCCACTTCATTTAGTTGTTTTTCTGGGATTTTATCTTGTTCCTTCATCTGGTACATAGCCTTCTTCCTTTTCTTCTTGTGTATCTTTCTGTGAATGTGGTTTTTGTTCCACAGGCTGCAGGACTGTAGTTCTTCTTGCTTCTGTTGTCTGCCCTGTTGTGGATGAGGCTATCTTGAAGCAGGTATTGTTAATACCTCCATCTTAAAGATGGGGAAATTGAAGTTTTGAGACATAAACTTGTCCAAAATAATTCTGCTCGTGGTGGAAAGTCTCCTGCAGAGGCAGGGAGAGGCTGTGGTTCACCGTGGGGACAAGGTCACTGGCAGCAGAAGTTCTGGGAAGTACTCCTTGGCATGAGCACTCCTGGAGTCCACCATTAGCCCCACCAAAGAATCTCTAGATCATTTTGTTGTCTTTTGATATTGGTAATTGGGGGTATCTGAATGACCCAGGGAAAAAAAATAAAATGAGCAAATTTGGCATTTGGATGTTTCAGTCATTTTTCTTCCCTATCTAAAGAAACATCAGCTGCTCATTCAAACTTAGATGTAAATGATTAAAGTGTTAATGAGTCAGAGATTTTGCATTTTAAACACAGAGATCAAATCCTTAAAGCATAGAAATTTCAATGGTGCTATTATAAACACCACTGAATTTGGGCTCCAGTGTTTCTTAAACCAAATGACGTGGGTGATTTGCTTGTCTTTCAGGTTGAAGGATAAATGTTTCTAAAGCTCAGTCAGACCAGAAACCTGTATCAGGAGCAGAGTATTTGCCCATGGTTTTCACCCTTCTGGATTCACTCTGTCAGCGGAAGGCTGCCTCTGCCTCCCAGGAAGCATATGATTAGTTTTTTGACTCTTACTTGCCTATTCCTGGTCCCAAAAAAAAACAAAATGAGGAACTCAAAACTTTCAGGCTGAACACACAAACAAAACCCCTTTACTTACAAAAAGGAAGGCTTCTGTGGGCTAGAATTTAGGGCAGCTGAACTTTTAAAATTCTTCTTCCAAATCCAAATTCACCCTTTTTCTTTTCTCTCTCTTTGGAGTTTCTTTCTTTTGTCTTTCTTCACATACTTTTTTTTTTCCTGTCTTTTATATTTTATAGTTTATCTCTCCTGGGGGTGGGCTGATAATACAGCAACTATTTCTCTGGAAAACAAAGAAACAAAGAAACAAACAAACATGTATTTTAATTGTGACATTGCTTATTTCTATGGTGTAAATACTCCTTTCATGGCTAGTTTGCCTCGTGTGAGTATGTGTCAGCAGACTATAGCACACCACGAATTCCCTCAACCCCTCTGTCTCACACACACTTGTGCACACACACAGACACCTAAAAAGCCACCCATCAGAGAGATAAAGTGATGACTAGAGAATAAAAATCTGCAACTAAAGAATATATTCAAGAATTCTTCCACTTATTGAAGTGCTATTTTGGTCTCCCGGTATTTGAAGTTTTGGGCCAGCTATGTTCTATCTCTTTTCTTTAGGGTTGGGGAAAAATTCAAATCTCAGCTGAGTTCTCACTTTTTTTTTTCCTTCTAATAAAAAATGAGCCCTACGGAAGAGGAAAAATCTGAAGAGTTAGTGTGTGTGTGTGTTTTCACTTGTTGCTTGGAAATTCAGAACTTTTGTTCTATTGTCAGTTTAAAAAACATTTTTTTTCTCTTTAAGTCAGCAGGGACCTGGATATGATGAGCCTAGGACTTGGTTTCAGCCATGGGGCAAAACATCATAAAATTCAAATCATGTCTTATAGATTTGCATACTTTTTTTCTTTTTCACCAGGGAATTCTAAGCATGTTGAAATGTGCAAGTTTCACTCTCAGTATTCATTTCCAATTGGTTTTCTTTCTTTTCAGCATTTTCTGCTCTTGAAGACTTTTCTCTCTTTCCTTTTCTTTCTTTTCATTTCCTTTTCTCTTTCATTCCCTCTCTTCTCTATGCCTTTAATCACCCTTTTCCTTTCCATGATTCAGTCCTTTAACTTTCTTTCCACCTCTGACTTCACTCTTAAAAATCTTCACCCAATCTTCTCTTACAGGACATCGCATGCAGTAACATGTCTTTGCAATACATTGAAATATTTTGCAGTAAGGAAAAAGGTCATTGACATAAACAATGAGACAGCCAAAACGGGAGTTGAAGCTCTGGAAGGAGAGGGAACATTCAATCACAACTGAGAAACGAAATATTTCCTGCCATATCAATAAACAAAGGATGACACAGTCATCAATGATTGCAGCCCTCCAACGTGAGCCTCGGAAACTCAGGGCTGAAAAGAATACCTCCCATCTAACAGCCATCAGACTGCAGCCACTTCCTGTGGTGAGCCCTGAGGAAACCCAGGATGTGTCCTGATACTGGCTCCAGATAGCTAAGGTGCATATCAAAGGAAGGATTTCATTGAGCCCAGACTCTCACATCTTCCCATGCTTAGAAAAGTGATAAATTCCTTAAGATATCTGGTTTTCTTTAATTAACAATAATATTTTGATGTTCCCGACTTCCTGTCCTTTTTGCAACACTCCTGTATATCCTGGCTCCTCCCCTAGCATCCTCAGAGCAGTTTCTCAGAGATATCTGAAACGCTGTCTCCTGGGCTGCAGTCCTCATTTTGCCCCAAATAAAACTTAACTCACAACACTCACGTTGTGCATATATATATATATATATATATATATATATATATATTAAGTCAACACAACCTTAAGCAAACACTGGAGTCAAAGTCATTATAAGTGCTTGTCATTAGGGCTGTACAGCCCATAGCTTTGCTGCTTCTTTCTGGCACATAACAGTATGTATTGAGTTGGGGGTAGCCATGATACAGGTGTAGGCAGGTAAAATGGGAGCAGCAGCAAGATTATTTCAAGACAAATGTTTTTGGAGCTGATGTCATGACAGTTTACAAGAAGGTAGAGACTCAGTCATCTTGGGTCCCAGAGTGAAGATAAAGCAGGACAAAACCTCCAGAAGACTTGTGGTGAAAATGTAAGATGAGCAAGAAATAAAATTTGAAGGTTGTTTTTTACACAACACATAACATAACCTATTCTGAAGAGTACAGTAACCAAGAGGAGAAAACATAAAATAAGCTATTGGTTTTCAGAGATGAGAGTGTAGAAGCTCAAAAGGAAATGACAAATGAGGTTAAATTACTGTCACTTCAAGGTAGATTTCCCCAAGAGTATAAAAGATGGTTGAAACTAGTCCTGTATTTTGGATGAAAGCATAAAGCACTAATTCCGGTTGCCCATGCACATGACATGTTTAAGGTCCAACAAATACTTCAGAGCATTTTCAAATGTTGCTGCAGCTAGCCAAGAGGAAAATGTGCCCTGTCAGAAGTGTTCCCATCCATTATTCACAAATCATTGCTATATCCAACTTGAGGTCTGTGCCAACCTGGGATGTAAGTAAGCCCATAATTTTCTCATGATATGGGATAAGCAGTATTCTATCATCATTTTCATACTTCATTCATTAAAAAAATCTATCAAATATTTATTTGAAACCAAAGGATATTTTAGAGTTTTATCTTTGTTACAGTTAATGTAATGTATCCAAAAGAGTATCAAATAGGAAATAAGAAAAACTGAGCAACTGCTCAAATTCTGCCAATACTCCACCATATAATATGAGGTAAACAAACACTAAACTCAATTATTCTCATCCATAGAATGAGGAATGGTCTCAAAAATCACATCTAAACTGAATGCATAGAAATCACAGCTTATATGAAATCTTAATAATTGATCCTTGACATGGCTGTGATTTGTTGGAGGAAGATAGTCCTGTACTAGTAGTCAGGGGCTGTCAAGAACTGTGAAGAAAAGGTGGTTTCACCCTATGTGCAAGCAAATGAGTTACTCTGCCACAGTTTACTGGATACAGGAAGAAGGCAGGACTCTTTTTTTTTTTAACATCTTTATTGGAGTATAATTGCTTTACAATAGTGTGTTACTTTCTGTTTATAACAAAGTGATTCAGTTATACATATACATATGTTCCCATATTTCTTCCCTCTTGCATCTGTCTCTCTCCCACCCTCCTTATCCAACACCTCTAGGTGGTCAGAAAGCACAGAGCTGCTCTCCCTGTGCTATGTGGCTGCTTCCCACTAGCTATCTATTTTACGTCTGGTAGTGTATATATGTCCATGCCACTCTCTCGTTTTGTCACAGCTTACCATTCCCCCTCCCCATATCCTCAAGTCCATTCTCTAGTAGGTTTGTGTCTTTATTCCTGTCTTACCCCTAGGTTCTTCATGACATTTTTTTTCTTAAATTCCATATATATGTGTTAGCATACAGTATTTGTCTTTCTCTTTCTGACTTACTTCACTCTGTATGACAGACTCTAGGTCCATCCACCTCATTACAAAGCTCAATTTCGTTTCTTTTTATGGCTGAGTAATATTCCATTGTATATAAGGACCACATCTTCTTTATCCATTCATCCAATGATGGACATTTAGGCTGTTTCCATCTCCTGACTATTGTAAATAGAGCTGCAATGAACATTTTGGTACATGACTCTTCTTGAAGTATGGTTTTCTCAGTGTATATGCCCAGTAGTGGGATTGCTGGGTCATATGGTAGTCCTATTTGTAGTTTTTTAAGGAACCTCCATACTGTTCTCCATAGTGACTGTACCAATTCACATTCCCACCAGCAGTGCAAAAATGTTGGCTTTTCTCCACACCCTCTCCAGCATTTATTGTTTCTAGATTTTTTGATGATGGCCATTCTGACTGGTGTGAGATGATATCTCATTGTAGTTTTGATTTGCATTTCTCTAATGATTAATGATGTTGAGCATTCTTTCATTTGTTTGTTGGCAGTCTGTATATCATCTTTGGAGAAATGTCTGTTTAGGTCTTCTGCCCATTATAGGATTGGGTTGTTTGTTTTTTTTGTTATTGAGCTGCATGAGCTGCTTGAACATTTTGGAGATTAATCCTTGGTCAGTTGCTTCATTTGCAAATATTTTCTCCCATTCTGAGGGTTGTCTTTTGGTCTTGTTTATGGTTTCCTTTGCTGTGCAAAAGATTTGAAGTTTCATAAGGTCCCATTTGTTTATTTTTGTTTTTATTTCCATTTCTCTAGGAAGTGGGTCCAAAAGGATCTTGCTGTGATTTATGTCATAGAGTGTTCTGCCTATGTTTTCCTCTAAGAGTCTGAGAGTTTCTGGCCTTACATTTAGGTCTTTATTCCATTTGGAGCTTATTTTTATGTATGGTGTTAGGGAATGATATCATCTCATACTTTTACATGTCCCTGTCCAGTTTTCCCAGCACCACTTATGGAAGAGGCTGTCCTTTCACCATTGTACATTGCTGCCTCCTTTATCAAAGATAAGGTGACCATATGTGCATGGGTTTATCTCTGGGCTTTCTATCCTGTTCCATTGATCTATCTTTCTGTTTTTGTGCCAGTACCATACTGTCTTGATTACTGTAGCTTTGTAGTATAGACTGATGTCAGGGAGCCTGATTCCTCCAGGTCCATTTTTCGTTCTCAAGATTGCTTTGGCTTTTCGGGGTCTTTTGTTTTTCCATACAAATTGTGATATTTTTTGTTGTATTTGTTTGAAAAATGCCAGTGGTAGTTTGATAGACATTGCATTGAATCTGTAGATTGCTTTGGGTAGTAGAGTCCTTTTCACAATGTTGATTCTTCCAATCCAAGTACATGGTGTATCTCTCCATCTAATTGTATCATCTTTAATTTCTTTCATCAGGGTCTTATCATTTTCTGCATACAGGTATTTTGTCTGCTTAGGTAGGTTTATTCCTAGATATTTTATTCTTCTTGTTGTAATGATAAATGGGAGTGTTTCCTTAATTTCAATTTTAGATTTTTCATCATTAGTGTATAGGAATACCAGAAATTTCTGTGCATTAATGTTGTGTCCTGCTACTTTACCAAATTCATTGATTAGTTCTAGTAGTTTTCTGGTAGCATCTTTAGGATTCTCTATGTATAGTGTCATGTCATCTGCAAACAGTGACAGCTTTACTTCTCCTTTTCCAATTTGGATTCCTTTTATTTCCTTTTCTTCTCTGATTGCTGTGGCTAAAACTTCCAAAACTAAGTTGAATAAGAGTGGTGAGAGTGGGCAGCCTTGTCTTGTTCCTGATCTTAGTGGAAACTGTTTCAGGTTTTCACCATTGCGGACGATGTTGGCTATTGGTTTGTCATATATGACCTTTATTATGTTGAGGAAAGTTCCCTCTATGCCTACTTTCTGTAGGATTTTTATCATAAATGGGTGTTGAATTTTGTCAAAAGCTTTCTCTGCATCTGTAGAGATGATCATATAGTTTTGCTACTTCAAATTGTTAATATGGTGTATCACATTGATTGAATTGTGTATATTGAATTATCCTTGCATTTCTGTAATAAACCCCACTTGATCATGGTGTATGATCCTTTTAATGTGCTGTTGGATTCTGTTTGCTAGTATTTTGTTGAGGATTTTTGCATCTTTGTTCATCAGTGATTTTGGCCTGTAGTTTTCTCACTTTGTGACATCCTTGTCTGGTTTTGGTATCAGGGTGTTGGTGGCCTTGTAGAATGAATTTGGGAGTGTTCCTCCCTCTGCTATATTTTGGAAGAGTTTGGGAAGGATATTTGTTAGGTCTTCTCTAAATGTCTGATAGAATTCACCTGTGAAACCATCTGGTCCTGGGTTATTGTTTGTTGGAAGATTTTTAATCACAGTTTAAATTTCAGTGCTGGTGATTGGTCTGTTCATATTTTCTATTTTGTCCTGGTTCAGTGTTGGCAGGTTGTGCACTTCTAAGAATTTGACCATTTCTTCCAGATTGTCCATTTTATTGGCATATAGTTGCTTTTAGTAATCTCTCATGATCT
This sequence comes from Mesoplodon bidens, assembly GCF_964165515.1. Lineage (NCBI taxonomy): Eukaryota > Metazoa > Chordata > Mammalia > Artiodactyla > Ziphiidae > Mesoplodon > Mesoplodon bidens. Next base: position 55,077,221 of record NC_138169.1, on the reverse strand, counting down.
TTTGTATTTCTGCAGAGTCAGTTGTTACTTCTCCTTTTTCATTTCTAATTCTATTGATTTCAGTCGTCTCACGTTTTTTCTTGATGAGCCTTGCTAACGGTTTATCAATTTTTGTTTATCTTCTCAAAAAAAACAGCTTTTAGTTTTATTGATCCTTGCTATCTTTTGCTTCATTTCCTTTCATTAATTTCTGATCTGACATTTATGATTTCTTTCCTTCTGCTAACATTAGGTTTTTTTGTTCTTCTTTCTCTAATTGCTTTAGGTGCAAGGTTAGGTTGTGTATTCGAGGTGTTTCCTGTTTCTTAAGTAGGATTGTATTGCTATAAACTTCCCTCTTAGAACTGCTTTTGCTGCATCCCAAAGTATTGGGTCATCATGTCTCCATTGTCATTTGTTTCTAGGTATTTTTTGAATTCCTCTTTGATTTCTTCAGTGATCACTTCGTTATTTAGTAGTGTATTGTTTAGCCTCCATGTGTTTGTATTTTTTACAGATCTTTTCCTGTAATTTATATCTAGTCTCATAGCATTGTGGTTGGAAAAGATACTTGATACAATTTCAATTTTCTTAAATTTACCAAGGCTTGCTTTGTGACCCAAGATATGATCTATCCAGAAGAATGTTCTATGAGCACTTGAGAAAAATTTGTATTCTGTTGTTTTTGGGTGGAATGTCCTATAAATATCAATTAAGTCAATCTTGTTTAATGTATCATTTAAAGCTTGTGTTTCCTTATTTATTTTCATTTTGGATGATCTGTGCATTTGTGAAAGTGGGGTGTTAAAGTTCCCTACTATGAATGTGTTACTGTTGATTTCTCCTTTTATGACTGTTAATATTTGCCAGTATATTGAGTTGCTCCTATGTTGGTTGCATAAATATTTACAATTGTTATATCTTGTTAGATCGATCCCTTGATCATTATGTAGTGTCTGTCTTTGTCTCTTCGAATAGTCTTTATTTCAAAGTCTATTTTCTCTGATATGAGAATTGCTACTCCAGCTATCTTTTGATTTCCACTTACATGGAATATCTTTTTCCATTATCTTACTTTCAGTCTGTATGTGTCTCTAGGTGTGAAGTGGTTCCCTTTTAGACAGCATATATATGGGTTTTGTTTTAGTGTCCATTCTGCCAGTCTGTGTCTTTTGGTGGGAGCTTTTAATCCATTTAAATTTAAGGTAATTATTAGTATGTATATTGCTATTCCCATTTTCTTAATTTTTGGGGGTTTGTTATTGTAGGTCTTTTCCTTCTGTTGTGTTTCTTGCCTAGAGAAGTTCCTTTAGCATTTGTTGTAAAGCTGGTTTGGTGGTACTGTACTCTCTCAGCTTTTGCTTGTCTGTAAAGGTTTTAATTTCTCCATCAAATCTGAATGAGATCCTTACTGGTTAGAGTAATCTTGGTTGTAGGTTTTTCTCCTTCATTACTTTAAATATGCCCTGCCTGTTCCTTCTGGCTTGCAGGTTTTCTGCTGAAAGATTAACTGTTAAACTTATGGGGATTCCCTTGTGTGTTATTTGTTTTTTATCCCTCGATACTTTTAACATGTTTTCTTTGTATTTAATTTTTGATAGTTTGATTAATATGTGTCTTGGCATGTTTCTCCCTGAATTTATCCTGTATGGGACTCTCTGTGCTTCCTGGACTTGACTAAATATTTCCTATCCCATATTTGGGTAGTTTTCAACTATAATCTCTTCAAATATTTTCTCAGTCCCTTTCTTTTTATGATCTTATTCTGGAACCCCTAAAATTCAAATGTCGGTGCATTCAATGTTGTCCCAGAGGTCTCTGAGAATGTCCTCAGTTCTTTGCATTCTTTTTTCTTTATTCTGCTCTGCAGTAGTTATTTCCACTAGTTTATCTTCCAGGTCATTTATCCGTTCTTCTGCCTCAGTTGTTCAGCTATTGATCCCATCTAGATTATTTTTAATTTCATTTATTGTTTTGTTCATCATTGCTTTTTTCATCTTTTGTTCTTGTAGTTCCTTGTTAAATGTTTCTTCCATTTTCTCTATTCTATTTCCAAGATATTGTGTCATGTTTACTATCATTATTCTGAATTCTTTTTCAGGTAGATTACCTATTTCCTCTTTATTTGTTAGGTCTTGTGGATTTTTGTCTTGCTCCTTCAATTTCTGTCTGTTTTTCTGTCTTCTTATTTTGCTTATCTTACTGTGCTTGGGGTCTCCTTTTTGCAGGCTGCAGGTTCATAGTTCCCATTGTTTTTGGTGTCTGTCCCCAGTGACTAACGTTGGTTCAGTGGGTTGTGTAGGCTTCCTGGTGGTGGGGACTAGTGCCTTTGTTCTGGTGGATGAGGCTGGATCTTGTCTTTCTGGTTGGGAGATCCACGTCTGGTGGTGTGTTTTGGAGTGTCTGTGGACTTATTATGATTTTAGGCCACCTCTCTGCTAATGGGTGGGGCTGTGTTTCTGTCTTGCTAGTTGTTTGGCATAGGGTGTCCAGCACTGTAGCTTGCTGGTCGTTGAGTTAAGCTAGGTGTTGGTGTGGAAATGGAGATCTCTGGGAGATTTTCACCATTTGATATTACATGGAGCTGGGAGGTCTCTTGTGGACGAGTGTCCTGAAGTTGGCTCTCCCACCACAGAGGCACAGCACTGACTCCTGGCTGCAGCACCATGAGCCTTTCATCCACACAGCTCAGAATAAAAGGGAGAAAAAATAATAAAGGAAGAAAGAAAGAAAGAAAGAAAGGGAGTAAGAAAGAAAGAAAGGAGATAAATACAATAAAGTAAGATAAAATGAAATAAAGTTATTAAAATAAAAATTAACTTTTAAGAAAAAAATTTTAAAAAGAGAGAGAGAAAAAAAAAACGGACTAATAGAACCCTAGGACAAATGGTGAAAGCAAAGCTATACAGACAAAATCTCACACAGAATCATACACATACACACTCACAAAAAGAGGAAAATGGGAAAAAATAATAAATCTTGCTCTCAAAGTCCACCTCCTCAATTTGGGATGATTCGTTGTCTATTCAGGTATTTCACAGATGCAGGGTACATCAAGTTCATTGTGGAGTTTTAATCCACTGCTTCTGAGGCTGCTGTGAGAGATTTCTCTTTCTCTTCTTTGTTTGCACAGCTCCTGGGGCTCAGCTTTGGATTTGGCCCATCCTCTGTGTGTAGGTCACTGGAGGGCATCTATTGTTCATTCAGACAGGATGGAGTTAAAGGAGCAGCTGCTTCCGGGACTCTGGCTCACTCAGGCCGTGGGGACGGAGGGGTATGGATGTGGGGTGTGCCTGCAGCAGCAGAGGCCAGCGGGACTGTGCACCAGCCTGAGCTGTGCCATGTTTTCTCCCGTGGATGTTGTCCCTGGATCCCAGGACACTGGCAGTGGCGGGCTGCACAGGCTCCCTGGAAGGGAGGTGTAGAGAGTGACCTGTGCTCGCACAGGTTTCTTGGTGGCAGCAGCAACAGCCTTAGCATCTCATGCCCGTCTCTGAGGTTCGCCCTTTTAGCTGTACCTCACACCCATCTCTGGAGCTCCTTTAAGCAGTGCTCTTAATTCCCTCTCCTCATGCACCAGGAAACAAAGAGGGAAGAAAAAGTCTCTTGTATCTTCAGCAGGTCCAGACTTTTCCCCGGACTCCCTCCTGGCTAGCCATGGTGCACTAACCCCCTGCATGCTGTGTTCACCCAGCTGACCCCAGTCCTCTCCCTGCAGTCCAAACCAGGACTCTCTTGAGTAAGAGACAAAAGACTTTGTTACTCACAGCAATAACAGTAGTGAGAGTAGCAACATGCCTTATACTAGTTCTCTAAGCCCCAGTTCCCACAAGGTGATATAAAGAGGGCTGAGTGACCCCTACACAGGCAGTGAATTAACATTTCAGGAAGAAAACCTTAGCTTGGGGAAGCCAAGTCTTTTATAATGGACATTAAGCAAGTCTGCCTTAGTCCAGAGGGGGACATCATCTTTATTACACTGGGCAGGAAGTGTGATTGCCCTTTGCTCTGGAGGGAGATGCTATCTCTTTTCTTCAAGACAGTAAACAAGCATGTTCTTTGTTCTTGTGGGAGACACCAGCTCTATTTTCCAAAGAAGTTCACTATACGAACATCCCTGAAAAGAAAATTCAGGACAAAAGCTATCAGTGTGTTTGCTCACAACATATGTGGAAATATGTAAGACGATGGATAGTTGTCTCCCCAAAATAAGTATCCATTGTTTTCACACTATCATGATTTCTGGAACATTTTCATGAGTAAGCCACTCCATCAACCACTTTGATTAATCAACTCATCTCATATAGCATTTAATTAAGGAATCTAACAGGATTCCGAGAAGCAAGGTGCTGTCAAACTGAAATATTTGACCTTAGCCATAACTCCAAGTTCTCGTTCCCAACCAGTTGAACAAAGACCAAACCATAAGGTCTACTTTAGAAAGCCAGGGGGCTTTCTACTCATGTTTCTGTATTGACTTTTCCTCTTGGCCTGAGGTGTTAATGCAGGCACAGCAGATAGTATGAGGTGTTAATGTAGGCAAAACCACTGTTTCCACCTTGTCCTTCAAAGAGGAAGTATATGGTAATTCTATCATCCACAATAATAGTCAATGAGTTTAGGTTAACCTGAGTAACTCCTAGGGCCAAGGTGGTTTCATCGGTTATTTAAGGTAAAGTAAAGGGCAAGTTTTGAACCACCTTGTCTAATTAGATGGGCCCCATTTTAAGGATAACACCCAGCAGGTGCACAAAGTAATAAGTTAGAAAGTATTTATCCCTCTCTCTATAAGGGATAATTTTATCAACAACTATGAGAGATTTCAAAACCATATCTGGTATGAAATTGCTAGAATAGTGCCAAACTAAAATAAATAAATTATATATTTCATTTACTGCCTAAATGTTATAATTTAAAGTGTCCTTCTATGATGCTATTAGGTAAAAGTTTTACTCCTTCATAACCCATAAGACACTTTATCAAAAATATGTGAGAATGAATGTTCACAAAACACCAGCTTGGACAAGCACTATATGAAGGCAGAATATGTATTTCCCACAAAGCATGCAGTTAAGCAGCTCTGATTTAAATAAATTTCTGCCTCTTGCCTGACGTTGTGTCTGAAATTCCCACCCTTAGATATAAATTTGTTTACATCTATATAATATATAAATATATAATTAATTCACATCTCTATCTGTATAAAATGAAGAGTTTCCTACGCAAAGCAAATATCCTTAAAAAGAAAAATGCTCTCAGTCACTGTTTAGTATCCACACGTTTTCAATTAATATGACATATTTTCCACTGTGACTGCACCAATTTATAAGAAACTTCTTATGAGATGAGACCCACAACAGGTCAGTTCTGAAGACAGCAGAATGAAGAAAGGTGTAATAGAATAAATATGAAAATTGAGGGATGTGTAGGGTGGGAAGAAGGACCATGAACAATGCAGTCTGAGGGCACAAGGTGTCAAAAGCCCAGAGGAGAAACCTTCAAGATGGCGGAGGAGTAAGATGTGGAGATCACTTTCCTCCCCACAAATAAATCAGAATTATTCTTACATGTGGAAGAACTCTAACAGAACACCTACTGAATGCTGGGAGAAGACCTCAGACTTCCCAAAATTCAAGAAATAGTCCATGTATCTGGGTAGGGCAAAAGCAAAAAGAAAAAATAGAGTCAAAAGAATAGGGAAGAGACAGGACCTGTACCTGTGAGAGGGAGCTGTGAAGGAGGAAAAGTTTACACACAGTAGGAACCCTATTCACTGATGGAGACAGGGGTGGCAGGGGGAAGCTTCAGAGCCATGGAGGAGAGCACAGCAACAGGGGCACAGAGGGCAAAGTGGAGAGATTCCCTCACAGAGGATCGGTGCCAACCAGGACTCACCAGCCTGAGAGTCTGGTATGCTCAGCCACTGGGGCAGGTGGGGTCTGGGAGCTGAGGCTCAGGCTTCAGATTTCAGATCCCAGGGAGAGGACTGTAGTTGGCTGTGTGAACACGGCCTGAAGAGGGCTAGTGCACCACAGCTGGCTGGGAGGGTGTCCAGGAAAATGTCTGGACCTGCCTAAGAAGCAAGAGACAATTGTTTTAGGGTACAAGAGGAGAGGGGATTCAGAGCACCACTTAAATGAGATCCAGAGGTGGGTGCGAACCACAGCTATCAGCACAGACACCAGAGATGGGCATGGAACTGTAAGGCTGCTGTTGCATCCAGCAAGAAGCTTGTGTGCAAGCACAGGTCACTATTCTCACCTCCCCTCCCAAGAGCCTGTGCAGCCTGTCATGGTCAGAGTCCTGTGATCCAGGGACAAATTCCCTGGGAGGGCACACAGCACATCTTAGGCTGTTGCAACATCATGATGACCCCTGACACCACAGCCTCACCTCGCATTCTGTACCACTCCTTCCCTCTAGCCTCAGTGAGCCAGAGCCCCCTAATTAGCTGCTACTGTAACCCCATCCTGTCTGAGCAAAGAACAGACACCCTCAGGCGACCTACATGCAGAGGTGGGGCCAAATCTGAAGCTGAACCCCAGGAGCTGTGTGAACAAAGAAAAGAAAGGGAAATTTCTCCCAGCAGCCTCAGGAGCAGTGGATAAATCTCCACAAACAACTTGATGTACACTGTATCTGTGAAATACCTGGAGAGACAACTAATCATCCCAAAATGAAGCAGTAGGGAACAACTGTAGACTTGAGGATTGCTTCCTGCATCTAATTTGTTTCGGGTTTTATGTTTATCTTAGTTTAGTATTTAGAGCTTATTATCATTGGTAGATTTGTTTATTGATTTGGTTGCTCCCTTCCATATATATATATATATATACATATTTCTTTTCCTTTTTTCCATTTTGGTGAGTGTGTATGTCTATGCTTCCTTGTGTGATTTTGTCTGTATATCTTTGCTTTTACAATTTGTCCTACAGTTCAATCTGTCCATTTTCCTTTTCTTATTTTTTTTTTTGATACATTTTAGCACTTGTTATCATTGGTGGGTTGACTTTTTTGGTTTGGTTGCTCTCTTCTTTCTTTTTTAATTACTTTTTAATTTTTAATAATTAAAAAAAAATATAATTATTTTATTTTATTTTATTTATTTTTTTTATCCCTTTTATACTGAGCCGGGTGGCTGACAGGGTCTTGGTGCTCCAGCCAGGTGTCAGGGTTGGGCCTCTGGGGTGGGAGAGCAGACTTCAGGACACTGCTCCAACAGAGACTTCCCATTTCCACATAATATTAAAAGGGTGAAAACTCTCCCAGAGATCTCTATCTCAATGCTAAGACCCAACTCCACTCAGTGACCAGAAAGGTCCAGTGCTGGACACCCTATGCCAAACAACTAGCAAGATCGGAATACAACCCCACCTATTAGAAGAGAGGCTGCCTAAAATCATAATAAAGTCACAGACACCACCAAACACACCACCAGATACAGTCCTCCCCACCAGAAAGAAAAGATCCAGCATCAGCCACCAGAACACAGGCACCAGTCCCCTCCACCACCCACTGAAAAAAACCTAGCCATTTGGGGCAGACACCAAAAACAACAGGAACTATGAACCTGCAGCCTGCCAAAAGGAAACCCTAAACACAGTAAGTTAAGCAAAATGAGAAGACAGAGAAACACACAGCAGATGAAGGAGTAAGGCAAAAACCCACCAGACTAAACAAATGAAGAGGAAAGATGCAGTTTACCTAAAAAGAATTCAGAGTGATGATAGCCAAGATGATCCAATATCTTGGAAAGAGAATGGAGAAAATACAAGAAACTTTTAACAAGAACCTAGAATAACAAAAGACCAAACAAAGAGAGATGAACAAAACAATAAATGAAACTAAAACTTCTCCAGAAGGAATCAATAGCAGAATAACTGAGGCAGAAGGACGGATAAGTGACCTGGAAGATAAAATAGTGGAAATAACTACTGCAGAGCAGAATAAAGAAAAAAGAATGAAAAGAATTGTGGACAGTCTTAGAGACCTCTGGGACAACATTAAACACAAACATTCAAATTATATTGGTCCCAGAGAAAACGAAAGGGACTGAGAAAATATTTGAAGAGATTACAGTTGAAAACTTCCCTAATATGGAAAAGGAAATAGTCAAGTCCAAGGAGTGCAGAGAGTCCCATACAGGATAAATCCAAAGAGAAACAGGTCAAGACACATATTAATGAAACTATCAAAAATAAAATACAAAGATAAATATTAAAAGCAGCAAAGGAAAAACAACAAATAACATACAAGGGAATCCCCATAAGGTTAACAGCTGATCTTTCAGCAGAAACTCTGAAAGCCAGAAGGGAGCGCAGGACATATTTAATGTGATGAAAGGGAAGAACCTACAACCAAGATTTCTCTACACAGCAAGGATCTCATTCAGATTTGATGGAGAAATTAAAACCTTTACCAACAAGCAAAATCTAAGAGAATTCAGCACCACCAAACCAGCATTACCAAAAGTGTTAAAGGAACTTTTCTAGGCAGGAAACACAAGACAAGGAAAAGACCTACAATAACAAACTCAAAACAATTAAGAAAATGGTAATACAAAAATACATATCAATAATTACCTTTAATGTAAATGGATTAAATGCTTCAACCAAAAGACACAGACTGGCTGAATGGATACAAAAATGAGACCTGTATATAGGCTGTCTACCAGAGACCCACTTCAGAACTAGGAACACATACAGACTGAAAGTGAGGGTATGGAAAAAGATGTTCCATGCAAATGGAAATCAAAGGAAAGCTGGAGTAGCAATTCTCCTATCACAGAAAATAGTTTTAAAATGAAGACTATTGCAAGAGACAAAGAAGGACACTACATAATGATCAAGGGGTCAATTGAAGAAGAAGATATAACAATTGTAACTATATATGCACCCAACATAGGAGAACCTCAATACATAAGGCAAATACTAACAGCCATAAGACAGGAAATCGACAGTAACAAAATCATACTGTGGGACTTTAACACGCCACTTCCACGAATGGACAGATCATCCAAAGTGAAAATAAATAGGGAAACACAAGCTTTAAATGATACATTAAACAATATGGGCTTAATTGATATTTAGAGGACATTACATCCAAAAGCAACAGAATAAACGTTCTTCTCCAGTGCTCATGGAACATTCTCCATGGCAGATCATATCTTTGGTCACAAAGCAAGTCTTGGTAAATTTAAGAAAACTGAAATCATATCAAGGATCTTTTCCAACCACAACACTATGAGACTAGATATTAAAAATTACAGGAAAAAATCTGTAAAAAATACAAACACTTCAGGGCTAAACCATATATTTATTACTAAATAACCAAGAGATCACTGATGCAATCAAAGAGGAAATCAAAATTACCTAGAAACAAACAAACGAAAAAAACAATGAAATCACGATGACCCAAAACCTATGGGATGCAGCAAAAGCAGTTCTAAGAGAGAAGCTTATAGCAATACAATCCTCCCTCAAGAAACAAGAAACATCTCAAATAAACAACATAACCTTACACCTAAAGGAATTACAGAATGAAGAAAAACAACAACAAAAAAATCCTACTTTAGCAGAAGGAAACATATCATAAAGATCAGATCAGAAATAAATGAAAAAGATATGAAGGAAATGATAGCAAAGATCAATAAAACTAAAAGTTGCTTCTTTGAGCAGATAAAATTGATAAATCATTAGCCAGACTCATCTTGAAAAAATGGGAGAAGACTCAATTCAGTAGAATTAGAAATGAAAAAGGAGAAGTAACAACTGACAATGGAGAAATACAAAAGATCATGAGAGATTACTACAAGCAACTCTATGCCAATAAAATGGACAACCTGAAAGAAATGGACAAATTCTTAAAAAAGTACAAACTTGTTAGACAGAACCAGGAAGAAAGAGAAAACTTAAACAGACCAATCACAAGCAATGAAATTGAAACTGATTAAAAATCTTCCAACAAACAGAAGCACAGGACCACATAACTTCACACATGGTTTCACAGGTGAATTCTATCAAACATTTATAGAAGAGCTAACACCTATCCTTTTAAAACTCTTCCAAAGTATAGCAGAGGGAAGAACACTCACAAACTCATTCTACGAGGCCACCATCACCCTGATACCAAAACCAAAGATGTCGCAAAGAAAGAAAGCTACAGGCCAATATCACTGATGAACATAGATGCAAAAATCCTCATCATAATACTAGCAAAATGAATCCAAGAGCACATTTTAAGGATCATACACCATGATCAAGGAGGCCTTATCTCAGGAATTCAAGGATTCTTAAATATACAAAAATCAATCAATGTGGTAAACCATATTAAAAAACTGAAGGAGAAAAACCGTATGATCATTTCAACAGATGCAGAAAAGCTTTCAATAAAATTCAACACCCATTTATGATAAAACCCTCCAGAATGGAGGCATAGAGGGAACTTTCCTCAGCATAAAAAAGGCCATATATGACAAACCCACAGCCAACATCATTCTCAATGATGAAAAACTGAAACCATTTCCTCTAAGATCAGAAACAAGACAAGGTTGTCCACTCTCACCACTATTATTCAACATAGATTTGGATGTTTTAGCCACAGCAATCAGAGAAGAAAAAGAAATAAAAGGAATCCAAATTGGAATAGAAGAAGTAAAGCAGTAACCCTTTGCAGATGACATGATACTATACATAGAGAATCCTAAAGATTCTACCAAAAATCTACTACGGCAATCAATGAATATGGTAAAGTAGCAAGAATAAAAATGTGATGCACAGAAATCTCTTACATTCCTATACACTAATGATGAAAAATCTGAAAGAGAAATTAAGGAAACACTCTCATTTACCAATGCAACAAAAATAATAAAATACCTAGGAATAAATCTACCTAAGGAGACAAAGAACTTGTATGCAGAAAACTATAAGATGTGCTGACTAAGGAAACTAACGATGGTACAAACAGATGGAGAGATATATCATGTTCATTTTGACAGAATCAACATTGTGAAAGTGACTATACTACCCAAAGCAATCTACAGATTCAATACAATACATATCAAACTACCAATGGCATTTTTCACAGAACTCGAACAAAAAATTTAACAATTTCCATGGAAACACTAAAAACTCCGAATAGCAAAAGCTGTCTTGAGAAAGAAAATCAGAGCTAGAGGAATCAGGCTGCTGGACTTCAGACTACACTACAAACCTACAGTTATCAAGACAGTATGGTACTGGCACAAAAACAGAAATATAGATCAATGGAACAGGATAGAAACCCAGAGATAAACCCATGCACATATTGTCACATTATTTTTGTTAAAGAACTCAAGAATATACAATGGAGAAAAGACAGCTTCTTCAATAAATGGTGTTGGGAAATCTGGACAGCTACATGTAAAAGAATGAAATTAGAACACCCCCTAACACCATCCACAAAAATAAACTCAAAATGGATTAAAGACCTACATGCAAAGTCACATGCTATTAAACTCTGAGAGGAAAACATAGGCAGAACACTGTATGACATACATCACAGTAACATCCTTTTTGACCCACCTCCTAGAGAGATGGAAATAAAAACAAAAATAAACAAATGGGGCCTAATGAAACTTCAAAGCTTTTGCACAGCAAAGGAAAACTTTAACAAGAGGAAAAAACAGCTCTCAGTATGGGAGAAAATATTTGCAACAGCTCTCAGTATGGGAGAAAATATTTGCAAACGAGCAACTGATGAAGGATTAATCTCCAAAATGTATAAGCGGTTCATGCAGCTCAATATCAAAAAACAAACAACCCAATCCAAAAATGGGCAGAGGACCTAAATAGACATTTCTCTGAAGAAGATGTACAGATTGCCAACAAACACATGAAAGGATGCTTAACATCATTAATCGGTAGGGAAATGCAAATTAAACCTACAATAATGTATCACGTCACACCAATCAGAATGGGCATCATCAAAAAATCTACAAAAAATAAATGCTGGAGAGGATGTGGAGAAAAGGGAACCCTCTTGCACTGTTGGTAGGAATGTAAGTTGAGACAGCCACTAAGAATAGTCTGGAGGTTCCTTAAAAAACTAAAAATAGAACTACCATAATACCCAGCAATCCCACCACTGGGCATATACCCTGAGAAAAGCATCATTCAAATAGAGTCATGTATCACAATGTTCATTGCAGCTCTATTTACAATAGGCAGAACATGGAAACCACCTAAGTGTCCATCGACAGATGAATGGATAAAGATGTGGCACATATATACAATTGAATATTACTCAGTCATAAAAAGAAACGAAATTGAACTTTTTTGTAGTGAGGTGGATGGGTTTGTAGTCTTTCATACAAATTGAAGTAAGTCAGAAAGAAAAAAATAAATACCATATGTTAACACATATATATGGGATCTAAATATATATAATGCATATATATATATATATATATATATATATATATATATATATATATATATAATATATATATGGCTCTGAAGAACCTAGGGGCAGGACAAGAATAAAGATGCAGACGTAGAGAATGGACTTGAGGACACTGGGATGGGGAAGTGTAGCAGGGATGAAGTGTGAGTGTGTCATGGACATATACACACTACCATATGTAAAATAGATAGCTAGTTGGAAGCAGCCATATAGCACAGGGAGATCAGTTCAGTGATTTGTGACCACCTAGAGAGGTGGAATAGGGAGGGTGGGAGGGAGACGCAAGAGGGAGGAGATATGGGGATATATGTAAATGTATAGCTGATTTACTTTGTTATAGAGAAGAAACTAACACACCATTGTAAAGCAATTATACTCCAATAAAGATGTTTAAAAAATGAAATAAAAATAAAATAAGCCTTTTATACCCTTAAAAGAAAAAGTAGCTGGGAGTTTGAGAGACTTTGACTACTGCACAAACTGAATGTAAACGTGGTACAGGGTTTGGGGGAAGGGCCCTCATTTTTGTGATTTATTCACTTAATGAGCTTGGACAAGTGAATTCCCCTCTCTGAACTATGGCTTCATCATCCATAAAATTCAGAGAATAATTTTGCCTTTGCAAAAAAAGAAAAACAGAGCCCAGAACAACAACAACAACAAAAAACCTAAAAGTGAAACACACTGTAGAGATCAGATTGTGTCAACATCTCAGTTTTGCCTAATAATGCTCTTTTAGGTTATAAGGAGTTGCTAAATGATTGGAAGCTGGAAGCAGAGCTTTTCCTGTGATGGAGTGTCGCATTAAAGCACACTGGCTTCTTTTACTTCAGAACAGTGTTGACCCAAGTCCAATGAGATCCATCAAACATCCCTTCTCTGCTGAGTCATTTAGCCACAAGAAGAGGTCCACTAATCAACTGCAAATAGAAAAATGGGGAAGGTGCACACAATAACAATCGAAAGGTATCATGTAAGATTTCTAACACCCTTAAAAAATTCAAGCAAACAAAAAAGAAAAGAAAAAACCGTTTGAGAATCATTTTTAGGGGGAAACTGAGCACAAGACCACTGTACTAGGTTTATAATAAGCAAAAGACATTACCTTTCATCTCTAGGAATGATAGATGGATGATCATAAAATTGTACAATTTGGAAATGGTTTCCCTACCGCTGCCTGAATACCGAACTCCTGCATCTCACATCAATAGCTCAGATTTCATATCACAGAAGCTAAAGGGAGACATGAGGGACTCAGCTGTCAGCCCGTGCTGATACCACACAGCAAGGGCTGTTCAAATGGACAGATTTTCAGTGGGATGATTCCTAACTCAATCATTAGTCACTCACCCTTCATGGCTTATCTGCTTTAATTTGTTTATCTTGTTTGGTCATTAGTTTTGTCTAGATTTTATATTCATTATTCTGTATCATATCTCTGACATTTCAATTTAGGAGGTGATTGTTTACCATATACATCGATTCTCCCAGGCCCTCAAATATTCCACAATCAATGCTAACAAGATATTAACTACGAATAGTCATTATTTGGCTATTTTGGGACATATTGTCTGTCTCATTTTAATTCATTCTTATATTTTCAGTCTCCTGGGGACTCTCACATATTCCTTTTGAACATTTACTCTTTAATCCTACCCAGACAGAGCCTTTGTACCCCTTTGGAATGAATAAATACAGACTATCTCAGGTGATTTAAATCTCTCTCTCATATGCCTTTAAAAATGCACACCTTGTTTTATCAACCCCATATTTTGCACTTTCAAGAGAAAACACTGCAGCTGGCGTAGGTTCTCTTATCAGCCTGTGTTATAGACAAGGGGACCAAGTGGGGACAGGCTTGTCTTCTTGGTTCCTAACGAGTCACAGACACAGAAGGAATGTATTATGGATGTCGTACATCAATTGTCTGGCCTGCTTGCTATTGTATTTTTGTTGCTAGTTTATCTATTTACTGCACCTGGAGTTTCCATGGGGCCTTTAATTGGGACTGAGCAGGGAACAGTTACTCCTGGGGTCTAAGTAAATATGGACATCCTTGAGTTTCCTGGGAGTTCGCTAAACATGGTGCAATCAACTCCTTTATCCTAAGGGAGCCAGCCTTGGTACTAGAAACAACTGCCCCTTCCACTCTCTTTCTTCGTGCTTTTCTAGATTTACTTGCCCTTTTGTTTTTTCTCTGTAGTGGAGTGACCACTGGTATAGCTGTCATTGCTCCACAATTAAGAAAGTCTGTTGAAGCTCCTTGGGATATTCAGATGAATTCCATGTATTGGCAAAATTGCTGTGCATAACATTCCTTCTCTACCTCATGTCCTTATGCTACAACTTTCATATAACAATAGTATAGTGCAGTATAGAATAGTATAATATAACTTGGTATGAAAACAGACAAGTTAGCTTAAATGGCTATGGTTTCATGAGTAGACCTAAAACAGGCTCTGCTTCCTGCTATTCTAAAAAGATCTCACCTACTTATGTCAAACTGCTCAGACATTCTGAGCAGTTATACCAAATAAGCAATAAATACCAAAATGTTACTGACTTCTGCAGGATTGTGTGAGCAGTCAAGCACCTCTGTCCAAGTGCCAGACTATCCAATACAAGGTCTGATGCACTGTGTTTCATTGCACTGTGCTCTGAGACTTGCTTTGGAAGAGGCATTAGATGGAACAAGATGGCAAAAGGAGTGTTTCTACTCAGTGTCATGTGAGGCTCGTACACTGGTGGTTTAATTCTGAGCACAAATAAGCCACCTAACCATAGCTAAACTCTTGTTTGCAATATTATGTTATCATATTTTCCACAACAACCAAAATACAAAAACACTTTTAAGAGAATGATAAACACTGAAGTAGAATACAACTCCTTCTATTAGGAACCCAGATTAACTCAGTTAGATGCCTAGTCCAGGGAATGAAATATTCAACCTTTAAATAAATACACAATAAAAATAGCACACTCTTACTATAGGGTTACTGGACTGTAGCAGTAAATGAAGTGAATAAAATTTTATGGCTTCTTAACATCATGAGGTTTTTGCAGTGTCTTCCATCTTGTAGCTTAACAACATTTTGCAGTCTGCTATCAGTGAAACTAATACTGCAGATGAAAATTTTATGAAAAATGGGAAATCTACATTGGTTTTATATTATGTCAGTGAAATGAATAAAGATCATATTTTGGCATTAACAGCTAATGGTGAGAAAAGGAGTGGGGGTTGGTTACTCTATTTTTGGCCATGGAATTGATGTTTTTTAAAGAGTCGGCTGTAATTATGATATTTGAATGTCATTACCATTAAACTGATGAATTATTTAGAAAGAAGGTGAACAAGGCAAAGAGTTCCTCAGTGTGTTCATGCATTTGAGTTGTATTTTGCCGGTCAGGTGCTCCTTTCAGAAGGCAGTATTAATTACATGGATGATGCAGATATGTTGTGTTATTACTTCCCTCAGCAAGGTCAAATTTTTCTACTACAGAGCATTTGGGGGATAGAAATAGAGGAAAAGGGGAAGAGGAATTGCTAAATAATCAATCATATTGTAAATGTTAATAGGAAATAACCCTTACACATTGAAATGGATTTTATTATATCTTCTATTTGAGTTGTTATAATGACCTCCTTATCAACTTTCTGGCCTCCCACCTTGATTGGCTCAAAGAAAGCTTTTTGATAAGAAGGAAATATAATTTTTAAAAAAAGTAAAGACTAATGGAATGATATGGTGTGGATGAGAAAAATATTCAGTTTAAGATACAAGCAAATATTTTCCTTGAACCAAATGGAAAATTGATATTGAGCAACCTTTATTTTCTCATTTCTCTCTTCCACTCCCTTTCCAGGAAATAACATTTACTTGTTTCAGTGGTTTCATTCCTTGGGAGACTAAAACAATTTTCTTTCTAGATCTATTTTTTAAATTATCTTTCATTTATGTGGCTTAGATTGATATGTCCCTGCCTCCTAACAGAAACTTGCCACTTTGAATTCTTGTTGCCAGTCTTTGCATCATGCTTACTGAGTAACAAGGAGCATAATTTTGTGTGGTATTCAATATGGAACTGACAGGTTTTCACTTTGGGATGTTATAGTTAACACCATACCATATTTTAACTTCATCCTACAAAATACAAGTAAATCTTTTGCTTTCTACAGATTTCTGTGCATTTTTCATAGTTTATAATATGAATACTTTTGTTCTAGTGCATTCTGAATGTTCTTTCTTGGCCAAAAACACCTTTGCTTTCCTGAAGAACTTGTAGGATTCCATGATACCAGGGATGTGATCTCTCCCATTTGCCATTATTTTTGTGATGCCCCCCCTCATTTAGGGGCTAATACTGTTCTCACTATGGATTCTACTTTGACTAAGATCCCAGAAGAAAACAAAGAGCTACGTGCTTGGAGGGGATTTTGGATGTGTGACTTTAGGGACAACTCTAAAGATACATTTTTTCCCATGTTTCCTCTATTCAGCTCAGTTCATCCAGAAAAGGTCCAAGAATGCATGATCAAACTCCTTTTTAGTATAAACAGTATGCATTTGAATTTACCTTTTCTACATTAGATTAGGGGACAACTGAGATGGAGTCTATGGAGATAAAAACACTCAACATCTAAGTCATTTTCCAATCAATTTGGCAAGATGAAAACAGGGAAATGCAAATCAAAACTAAAATGAGAAGTCACCTAACAAACACTTAGAACGGTTATAGCATGTGGAGAAAAAGGAACTCTTGTGCACTGTTGATGGGAATGTAAACTGGTGCAGTCACTGTGAAAACGAGTATGGAGTTTCCTCAAAAAATTAAAAAATATAGACCTGCCATATAATTCAGCATTTCCACTTCTGGGTATTTACCTGAAGAAAACAAAAACACTAATTTGAAAAGATACATGCACTTAAATGTTCATTCCAGCATCATTTACAATAGCCAAGACAATGGAAATGACCTAAGTGTCCATCAATGGATAATGAATAAATAAGTTGTGATATAGTGATATTATATATATATATATACACATATATATATACATATATATATACATATATATATATGTGTGTATATATATATGTATATATATATATATGATGGAATATTATTCATCCCTGAAAAAGAATGTAATCTTGCCATTTGTGACCTTGAAGGCTTTATGCCAAGTAAAGTAAGTTAGACAGAAAAAGAAAATTAACATATGGTCTCACTTGCCTGTAGAATCTAAATCAAAACATAGCAAAAACCAAACAAGACAGAACAAAACAAAATATTTGAGCTCATGGGTATAGAGAAGAGATTAATGGTTGCCTGAGGTGGGGTATGGCAGTGGACAAAGTGAATAAAGGGGGTCAAAGTTATACATTTCCGGGTATAAAATAAGTAAGTCAGGGTGATACAATGTACAGCACAGTGACTACAGTTAATAATACTGTATTGAACATTTAAAAGTAGCAAGGAGAGTGGATGTTGAAAGTTCTCATCAAAGGAAAGAAAAGTAACTATCTATGGTGTCAGATGTTAACTGGATTTTATTGTGGTGATCATTTTACAATATATACAAATTTCAAATCAGTGCATTGCACACCTGAAATTAATATAATGTTCTGTAAATTAAACCTCAATAAAAAAAAAAACCAGAATTATTTTCTTTCATTAATATTTTTTCTTCTTAAATTTTAGTCTTAAATATTTATGGTAAAGACATTTCCTTTCATTAACTTGACAAAATATTGGACAATACAATTATAACTTGTTAAAATAAATTTTTGATTTTTTAAACATCTTTATTAGAGTATAATTGCTTTACAATGGTGTGTCAGTTTCTGCTTTATAAAAAAGTGAATCAGTTATACATATAATATGTCCCCAAATACCTTCCTCTTGCATCACCCTCCCTCCCACCCTCCCTATCCCACTCCTCTGGGTGGTCACAAAGCACCAAGCTGATCTCCCTGTGCTATGTGGCTGATTCCCACTAGCTTTCTATTTTACGTTTGGTAGTGTATACATGTGCATGCCACTCTCTCACTTTGTCCCAGCTTAACCGTCCCTCTCCCCATATCCACAAGTCCATTCTCTAGTACATCTGCATCTTTATTCCTGTCTAGCCCTTAGGTTCTTCTGACCATTTTCTTTTTTTTTCTTCTTTTATTTTTTTTTAAGATTCCATATATGTGTGTTAGCATACAGTATTTGTTGTTCTCTTTCTGACTTACTTCATTCTGTATGACAGTCTCTAGGTCCATCCATCTCACTACAAATAACTCAGTTTCATTCCATTTTATGGCTGAGTAATATTCCATTGTATATATGTGCCACATCTTCTTTACTCATTCATCTGTCCATGGACACTTAGGTTGCTTCCATGTCCTGGCTATTGTAAATAGAGCTGGAATGAACATTTTGGTACACGACTCTTTTTGAATTATGGTTTTCTCAGGGTATATGCTCAGTAGAGGGATTGCTGGGTTGTATGGTAGTTCTATTTTTCATTTTCTAAGGAACCTCCATACTGTTCTCCATAGTGGCTGTATCAATTTACATTCCCACTAACAGTGCAAGAGGGTTCCGTTTTTTCCACACCCTCTCCAGCAGTTATTGTTTGTAGATTTTTTGATGATGGCCATTCTGACCAGTGTGACATGATATCTCTGTAGTTTTTATTTGCATTTCTCTAATGATTAATGATGTTGAGCATCCTTTCATGTATTTGTTGGAAATCTGGTTATCTTCTTTGGAGAAATGTCTATTTAAGCCTTCTGCCCATTTTTGGATTGGGTTGTTTGGTTTTGTTTTGTTTTTTTTTTTTGATATTGAGCTGCATGAGTTGCTTATATGTTTTGGAGATTAATACATTGTCAGTTGCTTCATTTGCAAATATTTTCTCCCATTCTGAGGGTTCTCTTTTTGTCTTGTTTATGTTTTCCTTTGCTGTGAAAAGCTTTGAAGTTTCATTAGGTCCCATTTGTTTATTTGTGTTTTTATTTCCATTTCTCTAGGAGGTGGGTCAAAAAGGATCTTACTGTGTTTTATATCATAGAGTGTTCTGCTTATATTTTCCTCTAAGAGTTTGATGGTGTCTGGCTTTACATTTAGGTATTTTATCCATTTTGAGTTTATTTTTGTGTATGGTGTTAGGGAGTGTTCTAATTTCATTCTTTTCCATGTAGCTCCCGTTTTCCCAGCATCACTTATTGAAGAGGCTGTCTTTTCTCCACTGTATATTCTTGCCTCCTTTATCAAAGATTAGGTGGCCATATGTGTTTGGGTTTAACACTGGGCTTTCTATCTTGTTCCATTGATCTATCTTTCTGTTTTTGTGCCAGTATCATACTGTCTGGATTACTGTAGCTTTGTAGTATAGTCTGACGTCAGGGAGCCTGATTCCTCCAGCTCCGTTTTTCTTCTCAAGATTGCTTTGGCTATTCAGAGTGCTTTGTGTTTCCATACAAACTGTGAAATTTTTTGTTCTATTTCTCTGAAAAATGTCTGTGGTAATTTGATAGGGATTGCACTGAATCTGTATATTGCTTTGGGTAGTAGAGTCATTTTCACAATGTTGATTCTTCCAATCCAAGAACATGGTATATCTCTCCATCTATTTGAATCAGCTTTAATTTCTTTCATCAGCATCTTATAATTTTCTGCATACAGGTCTTTTGTCTCCTTAGGTAGGTTTATTCCTAGATATTTTATTCTTTTTGTTGCAATGGTAAATGGGGGTGTTTTCTTAATGTCACTTTCAGATTTTTCATCATTAATATGTAAGAATGCTAGAGATTTCTGTGCATTAATTTTGTATCCTGCTACATTACCAAATTCATTGATTAGCTCTGGTAGTTTTCTGGTAACATCTTTAGGATTATCTATGTATATATCATGTCATCTGCAAACATTGACAGCTTTACTATTTCTTTTCCAATTTGGATTCCTTTTATTTTTTTTTCTTCTTGGATTGCTGTGGCTAAAACTTCCAAACCTATGTTGAATAAAAGTGGTGGGAGTGAGATACCATGTCTTGTTCTTCATCTTAGTGGAAGTGGTTTCAGTTTTTCACCATTGAGGGCAATGTTGGCTGTTGGTTTTTCATATGGCCTTTATTAGGTTGAGGTAAGTTCCTCTATCTCTACTTTCTGGAGGGTTTTTATCATAAATCGGTGTTGAATTTTGTCAAAAGCTTTCTCTGCATCTATTAAGATGATCATATGATTTTTCTCCTTCAATTTTTTCAATATGGTGTACCACACTGATTGATTTGCATATATTGAAGAATCCTTGCATTCCTGGGATAAACCCCACTTGATCATAATATATGATCCTTTTAATGTGCTGTTGGATTCTGTTTGCTAGTATTTTGTTGAGTTTTTTTGCATCTATGTTCATCAGTGATATTAGCCTGCAGTTTTCTTTCTTTGTGACATCTTTTTCTGCTTTTGGTATCAGGGTAATGGTGGCATCATAGAATGGGTTTGGGAGTGTTCTTTCCTCTGCTACATTTTGGAAGAGTTTGAGAAGGATAGGTGTTAGCTCTTTCTTAATTGTTTGATAGAATTTGCCTGTGAAACCATCTGATCCTGGGTTTTTGTTTGTTGGAATATTTTAAATCATAGTTTCAATTTCAGTGCTTGTGATTTGTCTGTTCATATTTTCTATTTCTTCCTGGTTCACTCTTGGAAGGTTGTGTATTTCTAGGTATTTGTCAATTTCTTTCAGGTTGTCCATTTTATTGGCATATATTTGCTTGTCTTAATCCCTCATGATCCTTTTTATTTCTGCAGTGTCAGTTGTTACTTCTCCATTATCATTTATAATTCTATTGATTTAAGTCTTCTCCCTTTTTTTCATGATAAGTCTGGCTAATGGTTTTTCAATTTTGTTTATCTTCTGAAAGAACCAGCTTTTAGTTTTATTGATCTTTGCTATTGTTTCCTTCATTTATTTTTCATTTATGTCTGATCTGATCTTTATGATTTCTTTCCTTCTGCTAACTTTGGGGATTTTTTGTTCTTCTTTCTCTAATTGCTTTAGGTGTAAGTTTAGGTTGTTTATTTGAGATGTTTCTTGTTTCTTAAGGTAGGCTTGTATAGCTATAAACTTCCCTCTTAGAACTGCTTTTGCTGCGTCCCATAGGTTTTGGGTCATTGTGTTTTCATTGTCATTTGTTTCTTGATAGGCTTTGATTTCACCTTTGATTTCTTCAGTGATCTCTTGGTTATTAAATAGTGTGTTGTTTAGCCTCCATGTATTTGTATTTCCTCTGGATATTTTTTTGCAATTGATATCCTGTCTCATAGCATTGTGGTCAGAAAAGATAGTTGATACAATTTCAATTTTCTTAAATTTACCAAGGCTTTATTTGTTATCCAAGATATGATCTATTCTGGAGAATGTTCCATGAGCACTTGCGAAGAAGGTGTATTCTGTTGTGTTTGGATGGAATGTCCTTTAAATATCAATTAAGTCCTTCTAGTTTAGTATCTTTGAAAGCTTATGTTTCCTTATTTATTTTCATTTTGGATGATCTGTCCCTTGGTGAAAGTAGGGTGTTAAAGTCACCTACTATGATTGTATTACTGTTGATTTCCATTTTATGTCTCTTAGTATTTGCCTTATGTGTTGAGGTTGTCCTATTTTGGGTGCATAAATATTTACAGTTGTTATATCTTCTTGTTGGATCAATCCCTTGATCATTATGTAGTGTCCTTCTTTGTCTCTTGTAATAGTCTTTGTTTTATAGTCTATTTTGTCTGATATGAGAATTGCTACTCCAGCTTTCTTTTGATTTCCATTTGCGTGGAATATCTTCTTCCATGCCCTCACTTTCAGTCTGTTTGTGTCCCTACGTCTGAAGTGAGTCTCTTGTAGACAGCACATATATGGGTTTTGTTTTTGTATTCATTCAGCCAGTCTATGTCTTTTAGTTGGACCATTTAATCCATTTACATTTAAGTTAATTATCGACATGTAGGTTCCTCTTACCATTTTCTTAATTGTTTTCAGTTTATATTTGTAGGTCTTTTCCTTCTGTTGTGTTTCTTGCCTAGAGAAGTTCCTTTAGCATTTGTTGTAAAGTTGGTTTGATGGTGTTGAATTCTATTAGCTTTCACTTGTCTGTAAAGCTTTTAATTTCTCTGTCAAATTTCAATGAGATCCTTGCTGGGTAGCATAATCTTGGTTGTAGATTTTTCTCTTTCATCACTTTAAATATATCCTGCCAGTCCCTTCTGGCTTGCAGAGTTTCTGCAGAAAGATCTGCTCTTAACCTTATTGGGATTCTGTTATGTGTTACTTGTTGTTTTTCCCTTGCTGCTTTTAATATTTGTTCTTTGTATTTAATTTTTGATAGTTTGATTAATGTGTGTCTTGGCGTGTTTCTCCTTGGATTTATCCTGTATGGACTCTCTGTGCTTCCTGGACTTGATTAACTATTTCCTTTTCCATATTAGGGAAGTTTACAACTATAATTTTTTCAAATATATTTTCAGTCCCTTTTTTTTTTCTCTTCTTCTTCTGGCTCCCCTATAATTTGAATGTTGGTTCATTTAATGTTGTCACAGACGTCTCTGAGACTGTCCTCTCTTCTTTTCATTCTTTTTTCTTTATTCTGTTCTGCAGTAGTTATTTCCAATATTTTATCTTCCAGGTCACTTATCTGTTATTCTACCTCAGTTATTCTGTTACTGATCCATTCTAGAGAATTTTTAATCTCATTTATTGTGTTGTTCATCTCTGTTTGTTTGCTGTTTATTTCTTCTTGGTCCTTGGTAAATGTTTCTTGGATTTTCTCTTTTGTATTTCCAAGATTTTGGATCATATTTATTATCATTCTTCTGAAATATTTTTCAGGTCGACTTCCTATTTCCTCTTATTTATTAAGTCTTGTGGGTTTTTGCCTTGTTCCTTCATCTGCTCTGTGCTTCTCTGTCTTCTCATTTTCCTTAACTTACTGTGTTTGGGGTCTCCTTTTTGCAGGCTGCAGGTTCATAGTTTCCATTGTTTTTGGTGTCTGTCCCTAGTGGCTAAGGTTGGTTAAGTGGGTTGTGTAGGCTTCCTGTTAGAGGGGACTAGAGCCTGTGCTCTGGTGGATGATGCTGGATCTAGTCTTTCTGGTGGGCAGGTACATGTCTGGTGGTGTGTTTTGGTGTGTCTGTTGCCTTATTATGATGTTCGGCAGCCTCTGTGCTAATGGATGGGTTTGTGTTCCTGTCTTCCTAGTTGTTTGGCATAGGGTGTTCAGCACTGTAGCTTGCTGGTCATTGAGTGGAGCTGAGCCTTGGCGTTTAGATGGAGATCTCTGGGAGATTTTCACTGTTTGATATTACGTGGACCTGGAAGGTCTTTTGTGGACCAGTGTCCTGAACTTGGCTCTCCCACCTCAGTGGCACAGCCCTGTGCCTGTTTGGAGCACCAAGAGCCTGTCTTCCACATGGTTCAGAATAAAAGGGAGGAAAAAAGAAAGAAAGAAAGAAAGAAAGAAGAAGATAAAATAAAATAAAGTAAAATAAAATAGTTATTAAAATAAAAAATATTTATTAAGAAAAAAGTTTTTAAGTAAAAAAAAAAAAAGAACTGACAGAACCCTAGGACAAATGGTAAAAGCAAAGCTCTACAGACAGAATCAAACACAGAAGCATACACATACAGACTCGGAAAAAGGAAAAAAGGAGGGAAAAATATATATATACATATGATATATATATATGATATATATATGTATATGATATATATATATTCCTCTTTTTTCCTGATATATATATATATATATATAAAATTGCTCCCAAAGCTCACCTCCTCAATTTGGGGTGATTTGTTGTCTATTCAGGTATTCCACAGTTTCAAGTTACATCAAGTTGATTATGGAAATTTAATCCACTGCTCCTGAAGATACTGGGAGAAATTTCTCTTTCTCTTCTTTGTTTGTACAGGTCTCGGTGTTCAGCTTTGGATTTGGACCTTCCTCTGCATGTAGGTCTCCTGAGGGGGTCTATTCTTTGCTCAGACAGGACGGGGTTAAAGGAGCAGCTGATTCGGGGGCTCTTGCTCACTCAGGCCTGGGGGAAGGAGGGGTAAGGTGTGCAGGGAAAGCCTGCAGTGGCAGAGGCCAGCGTGATGTTACAGTAGCCTGAGGCATGCTGTGCATTCTCCCGAGGAAGCTGTCCCAGGATCACAGGACACTGGCAGTGGCAGGCCGCACAGGCTCCTGGGAGGGGAGGTGTGGATAGTGACCTGTGCTTGCACACAGGCTTCTTGGTGGCACAGCAGCAGACTTAGCATCCCCTGCCCTACTCTGGGGTTTGCACTGATAGCTGCCGCTTGCACCTGTCTCTGGAGCTCCTTCAAACAGCGCTCTTAATTCCCTCTCCTTGTGCACCAGGAAAGAAAGAGGCAAGAAAAACTCTCTTGTCTCTTTTGCAGCTCTAGACATTTTCCTGGACTTCCTCCCGGCTAGCTGTGGCACAGTAGGCCCCTTCAGTCCGTGTTGATGCAGCCAACCACAGTCCTTTCCCTGGGATCTGAACTTTGAAGCCCGAACTTCAGCTCCCAGCCCCCACCTGTCCCAGCAGGTGAGCAGACAAGCCTCTCAGGTTGGTGAGTGCCAGTCGGCACTGATCCTCTGTGTGGGAATCTCTCTGCTTTGCCCCCCGCACCCCTGTTGTGCACTCTCCTTGTGGCTCCAAAGCTCCTCCCCTCTGCCACCCACAGTCTCTGCCCACGAAGGGGCTTCCTAGTGTGTGGAAACCTTTCCTCCTTCACAGCTCCCTCCCACTTGCACAGGTCCTGTCCTTATTATTTGTCTCTGTTTTTTATTTTTTCTTTTACCCTACCCAGGTACGTGGGGAGTTTCTTGCCTTTTTGGAGGTCTGAGGTCTTCTTCCAGTGTTCAGTAGTTGTTCTGTAGGAGTTGTTCCACATGTAGATGTATTTCTGATGTATTTGTGGAGAGGAAGGTGATCTCCACATCTTACTCTTCTGCCATCTTGAAGCTCCTCCCCCAATTTTTTGATGTTTTAAAAGGTATTCTTGACTTATGTCACTTTTAACTTGGTACTGTCTTTCATCTGTTTAACCAATTCCTTTTCCTCTCCAGTGCTTCAAGTACCTTATGTGCTTATACACACCTGTCCCACAAAAAAAGATACACATAAATGCCCACACACACTCTCTTCACAAGTGAATATCAAAGAGAGGTCCATCAATTTATTAATTTATTCAGTGTTATTTGCATTGAATGAATGAGATTTTATATTTTCCAATAGTATTTACTTTCCATACCATTTAGTTTATAATAAAAAATAAGGATCAGACACACATCCTATTCACATGTGAATTTTTAAGCACTAGAGCTTACACATATTAACAAATGATTAGCCTTGACTAAAGAGAAGCTGAATATTAAGAGAGTGATAATACTTTGTTCCTTGTTACTTAACAAAATTCTTGTAAGACATTTAACTCTTACTTGTGTGTCTCTTTTTTCTCTTAATTTATTAATTAATTTTTTTTTTTCAGAAATTTTATGTCATTCAGTTTTGGTTATAGGTGTGACTTAAATTTAGTTCTACCTGCCTTTTCAACAAAAACACATCCATTAATACAATCTTAATAGAATAAGCATGGAATGCCAACCCTTCAGTGCTTGAAAACCATATATTCATACACCATGTTTATGTTCTTCTGGCGAGTTAACATTATTAATCAATATCTCATACTGAGGGACTCAAGATGCTTCCCAAGAAATGGTCAATACTATTTTGATTCCACTGATATATCTTGAGCTTGGTTTTTTGTTTGCTATTCTTGCTTATTTATTTGTTTGCTATTTTTATTCAATTCTAGTTTAGTAGATCATATAAAATCATTTTATTTTATTTTTTTAAGTTGTGAGAATTGACTGTCCTAACTTGAGAAATACACAAGAAGGTCCAACATTTGTACCTACTTCTCAAACCACTAGACATGTAGTAGGGAGGATAAAAACAGAGATCAAATCTTTCCTTCTGGAGATTTTCAGAATCAGAGTTAGAAAAAGTCTTTCTTTGGGATTTTGCCAATCAATATTTACAAGATTTCCATGAAATGGTTAGAACTGAGACACCATGCTGAACAAGTCAAATGTGGCTGAATTTCACCCTGGGAAGATTGTTGCAGGTATTTAATTATCCATGGGCTCCAGTCAAGCAATTCAATACTCAATCTGCTCAAAGCCCAAGAATATAAAAATCACATAAGGAATTCCAGTTTGAAAGAATATTTTCTTTTTAATTTCTGTCATACAATGGCAGGCCATCTGATGTCATGTCACATCAGCTTAACTCCCTGGTTGCAACAGTGTTGTGCTGTATCAGTGGGGGAAATGTACAAACAGATTCTTGTCCTCAATCAGATTTCCGTGGTGTCAAGTCTGGACAGCAAGCAGTCAATCCCAATTGAGCAAGCAGATGGCGACAGAGCAGATTAATAAGTGGATCCTCTTTATCTGAAGAGCTGGCAGGCATCATGTTTCGCCAGGTACCTGAGTTATATTTTTAAATAAGTTAATGCATCCAGCATTTACAAAGGGGAAATGGAGTTCACTGGAAGATTGGCACCAGTGGGGAACACAATGCGGGAGGTGTAGCTTAAGGTGTGCATTGATGGAGGCAGTCGATTTGGGACAGTGGAGGAAGGAAAATAGTCGCTGTCCCTGTTTCACCATCTTGTTTGGAAAAAAATTAAATGTACCCTGGAAAGCACACAGAACACATCTGAATAGCATTCTGAATCTGGTAAGGCAATTTTGTTTCTAAAACTTGAAACACCATAATCACTGCCACAACAGAACCATCATCAGGGCAAAATACAGAGGTTTTATTTGTTCATTTCTTTATTTGTTCTGCACCTTACACAGCACAGAATTCTCTGGAAGCTACACAGGAAATAGAGAAATTGGACCTTCAAACAAAGCAGGCAAAAGTGACCTATTAGGTTCAACTATAAAACAATAACACTGGGGTGTGTGGGTGTGTGGGGGGGAATGTGTGTGTGTATGCATGAAAAATTCATTAAATAACATTGAAATCAAGCCCAAAAGGAAACACAATTTTGTTTTGAACTGAGGCAACCAATAAACCAATATATAAGTAATACATTTATAATAACCCCCAAAACTTCCAAATAATGCTGCCTTGAAAACAGAACTTTTCATATTATATGCAACAATGTGATCAATAGCATATACTTTGAATATTAGCCTGTCTCAACCAGGAAGATTAAGTCCCTAAAAGGAAAAGATAAACCTTGTTACCACATTTTCCAGGGTATGTTTTCCCACAGATGGAATTATAGGAAGGTCCAAGTTCAATTATTAACTGAAAAAATGCATGGCCTATTTCAAATATCCCATTTCCAAATCAACCCTGACTTACCAAAGAAGTCCTGGGAACATAAATGAGGATACACCAGTTAGCTGCTAGCTTGTATGTGAATATGTATAATTAAAAGAAAAAAAAATTGTCCAACTTTTTGAAATTATATCATTTGTCTGTGACTCCTTTCTCTGTCTTGGCTGTAGAGGAGGATTCTTGGGCCTGTGCCACATTACCCAGATTGAACAAGGCAAAATCGAGTGTTTCATGTTCACAGGGTTTGCCTCAACACTTGATTTGAAAGCTGGAAGTCAAACTCCATTTGCTTGTGTTGTTCCCAAGGGTAGATTAAAAAAATACATTTGAAAAAAATAATCTGGGACCTCTAGGGAGAATATTGTGTTGATTGAGATGAAGTGTGCAAGGCTAAAGGAGCAAATTTCTCCTAAAATGAGACTCAGGGAAATTAAGTAGCAAGGGAGAAATGAGGTAACAATAAATACTTAATTTGGAAAGGTTTTTAAGTCTCCCAGAGTTCCTGAATCCTCTGATCTCAGCGTCTTAGGTTTAGTCAGTGATTAAATGATTATTGGATATGACAGTACAGTGTGGTGGGAGTTTCCTCTGTAACTTCTGTATGGCAACAACTATTTGCTTCCCTTGGAGGATAGAGGCATGAGTATTGATGTTATATGTCTAAGATATGTTGGGATGTAAAAATGAAATGAAAGAACCCAGGACTTTCTTTCAAGTAATTTGAGAAACCAGAGAAAACCAAGGAAGTAGAAACAGCCTTTGCATTGAGAGCTGAGGCCATCCTGGAGACCAGAGAGGGAAAAAGTGACTGCAGGAAGACTGGATGCAGTTAATATAGTGCAGCCATCTTGGGACAGGGAGATGCGACGGAGCTGTAGTGGGCAGCATGCCTGGACATAAGCTTGACAAATTGGTTCTGGGAAAGCTTGGAAGGATCACTAGACCTAGATGTACTGCTCCAAGACAGTTACCTCAGATTAGAAATGTAAGCGGTTTTGTCTTTCTTCAGTTCTTCTCATGCCCAGCAGAAAACATTTCTAGTGTTTTATTCCTTATCACCCACCTCTCCTTCTCTCACACTTCTTCTCAGAAGCATAGCTGTAAAAATGATAGCCAAGTGGGTCTTCCAAGGAAACAAAAGATGGTCAGTCCTTGAGCAAGCTCCATGTCCTACAGACCAATAAAGGATTGATAATATCTCTGTCTACAATGTCCTTCTCTGACTTCTGGTGTGAATTAGAGATACCAACAATGAAATATAACCATATAGCTTTTGCCAGAATATAATACAAATAAATTAAAATTTAGAAGTAAAACCAAGATTACCACTTCTGTAACATAACAGGTTTCATTTCCTGAAGTCTCAATTGTTGAATTTAGTCCAATATATAAGAGAGATAGAAAGATGAGTAAGACATTATCCCTGCTCAAAAGAAAAGGAAGAAAATATTCATCTACAGTAACCATGATATGTTAAGCGTTACTCTATTCATTTAAGAAATAGTCTAAGGAAGAAAAGAAGAAACATGTATTTCAACAATTTCTTATACTAGGTGAAATATTTTTCATATTGTAACATAGACTTTAAATGTGTCAACCTTAAGGTTTGCATTGTAGGTGTATACCATATTTTATTATATATTTTACTTTTTGTAGGATATAAAAGATGTTTTTCACATTTTCTTATTATTAATACAGTTGTAATAAACATCTTTTAATATGTAATTTTCTTCTTTTATATTATCTTTACACTTTATTTACATGAGTATGTCAAAAGAAAAGCAAGCAGTTATTATTAACATATTTTTTTTTTCCCTATGGAGAAACTAGTATAGGTCCTTTAACATTCGTCTTCCTTTAGGTCCTCTAGAAATATGCCACACCCAGGTAAGAACTGGCTGGTTGCTCATAATGGAACTGCAGAAGAACATTCTGGGGCAGCTTTGATAGAACGTTTTAACATGACTTAGTCAGATTGAACTTGAAACAGTTTTGCTGGTTATCTCTCCTTGTTTTGTCTTTTACCCTTTCCAAGTTCTAGCTTCTCTTATCTTTACTAATTTAATTATTATTTATCCACCACTGCTCTACTAAATTCTCTCTCTGACCAACCCTCAGACTTCTCTGCTTTATTCACCCATGGTAAATAACAAAACACCTTCCCCAGCTTAGCCCAGACCTTGGTTCCTTACCTCCTATAGCCAGCTGCAATAGGGCAAAACCATGGAGGAGTCCAATAGTTAGAAGATGAAAATCTGCCTTCACAGTTGATATCCAAGCTGCCTTACTCCCAGGAAATGTTTGAATGACACGCAATAACAATTCAGTACATAATAAAACTCAGAAAAAATTTCCAAGGAATCCCTATACCTACAATTTTTGCTCAGCTGAAGGTGATACACCATCACATACCATGAAAAATGTTTTCGAGTTTCATTGATCTCTTGATTTCCGTTTCTTATCCTTTCAGCTGGCTCTTCTTGTCATACATAGGGTGTTAGTACAATGACTGTATTAGGGTGAAAACCTCTATCTTTATGCTGAACAGACTTGAACTATTCATTAATTCTCTGTATATGTGTAATTGTATATAACTGTATATAACTATATATATATATAATTCATGCTAGCTTTCATAGAACATATATTTAAGTAATAAAATCACACAGAAAAAAAGAGTTGTTTGTTTCACAGTCACATTCACTATACTTTATAGAATAAGGATGGCTTCTTCCTTTTTCTTAACCTATAGATTTCATTTAAAAAAACACTCAGTTATGTACAATAAAATGTGTAAATGTATATATACATATATAAATATAAATATAAATATATTTATTTATTTATTTATTTATTTATTTATTTATTTATTTATTCTTAGGCACAGGTTTTCTCTTCTGAAAATGTTATAAGCTCCTGAGGACAGAGGTTGTGACTTGTATTCCCCTTGTATTTTATTCAGTTTTTAGAATAGTACTAAGTACAATAAATATCATCTGAGTGATGAATTTATGTTAAATGTTAGCTATATCTCTAGGGTAGCCTTTAATTTATTATCACAAATGACCCTCAAGTTTCATTTTCTACTTATAGATTTCCTAATTATTTTACTATCTTTCACAGTCCATTGGATGTTCACCAAGAAGAAACAGATGTGTTTGCAATGACTAGTATTAAAATTGCCAAAGAAGACAATTGTTAAGGTACAAGAAAGACTCATGGGACTTTTCTGGTGGTCCAGTGGTTAAGAATCTGCCTTCCAATGCAGGTGATATGGGTTTGATTCCTGGTTGGGGAACTAAGATCCCACACGCTGTGGGGCAACTAAGCTCACATGTCACAACTAGAGAGCCCACACACTGCACCTACTGAGCCTGCACACTCTGGAGCTTGTGTGTCACAACTAGAGAGCCCATATGTTACAATGAGATCCTGCGTGCTGCAACTAAGACCCGACTCAGCCTAATAAATAAACAAATTAAAAAAAAGAAAGACTCGTTATGTGATTAAAATCAACTCCCTGGTACCAAAATAGGCAGAAACCAAAGTATAAAAGCAAACGTAAGGTCTTGCCTCTTTTCTATCTTTAATCAGAATCTGTGGCAGCCTCCCTTTCTAGATAACTACTGGTCTTTACTTTCTTCCCAGAATAGAAGCCACTTCATTATATCTCTTTTTTTTCCCCCTTTGATAAATGATTCCATTTTTCTCCATGTTGGTTGGCAGAATGGCCAACATTAAATATTCACTTGTTTAAACTAACGGAGTGTGGTCAGTTAATTCCCAAGGGAGAAGAGGAGGACAAACACGTTTAAAATGGCATATTTTAAGAACACAATCAATTCATTATCTTTTCCATAATGTTCACATATGAAAGCATTAATCATCATGGTGTGGCACTGGGAAGGAAGTTCTTACCTAAGCAAGTTATGCTTTACAATATATCTTTAGTGTTTAATGGCCTTTGCAGCTTAGATTTTATTGTGTGCTCACTCATCTGTTGTTTTATGAGCCAGTCTGTGTCTTTGTGATGAACTGATTAAGCAACTGGTTTTGAAGTTAAATTCATAGGCAAGTCAACACTCCATCCATATCTAACTAAAGACTTTAACCCATTATAATCTCATCTCTTCTCTAGTATATACAGTGTCAGGGGTGGAGAAAGCTTCTGGAAGAACTAAAGGCTGAATAATAAATTAAGGAGTTGAAGAACTCTAGATGGTGACTGAAAAATGAGAATATTAAGGGACTATCCTGGAGGTCTTCTTCATATATGCAAAATGTTATCTATGTTAAAGTGAAAAATAAAGTCACTATCTACTAGTGAGTTTATAATAATAAACTCCAGAGAAGACAATAGTCCTATGAAAAAGAATAAGGATCAAGATAAGATCCTTTCTCAGTATGAAACATGAAACAAATTAACTGAGGAAAAGTTGAGGTTTTGGTCAATGAAATGATTACAGAAGAATCTGGGTGAAGATCTGTCCAAGGTATTGAAGTGAATCCTGCATATGTTAGGAGATTGGACTTGGTGACATTCACAGTTAGAGTCCATGATGTTAATCTTTATTTGAGATTAAACAGGATTGGAGAGCAAAATTTGCTAGCCCTAAATGTCTCCTTGGCATGAGGCTTATTTCAACCTGAAAATAATCAAGGCCCAAAAGACTCAGAAAGAAATTTTGACCTTCCTCTTAACTGCCTGAAGAATATAGATAAAGGGCCTATTACAGGAATAAATCTATCACCAGAGATGTCTACAGTGAATAAAGGTGAGGGATAGAGGGGAAAATTCTTAGAGAACAGAGTTCTCTCTGTGTCCCATAATCTCTACATGTCCCAGCAAACATTTATCTCCCAAACATTTGTTTTTTTTTCCATCTTCACGTGAATTGCCTTCTTCCCCACTGAAGTCTCAAACCACTATCCCTAAATCCTCTTTTGTCTTTAGCTGAAGATGGAATTTAAGGTGTGAGCTTCAGCCATTTTGGAAAGTTACTCAGTTCTTCTGGGTCTCTCCATCTATGTATGTTATTAAATTTTAGTTTGATTTTTTCCTATTAATCTGTCTCATGTCAATTTCATTCTTAGACCAGCCAGAAGAACCTAGGAGGGTAGAAGAAAATTTCTTCTTCCCCAGCAATAGTCTTAACCACTTACTAACCAATCAGCATGGTGAAATAACCAGTTTGGTTGTTTTCTCTTCTCTTCCTTTCTATTTGTGTTTGTTGAATTTATTTTTTTTAACTCGACATAAGCCTTTTAATGATGATTATCTCTTATATATAAGCATAGTCACAGCTTCAAATGTTCACTGATGCAAACAAAAAATTCAGAGCTAATTTGGCCACTAAAGTGTACCTTTATACCCTTCTATGCTCAACTACCTTCCCTGGTTAGTACGATGCTACTCTTCAAACAAACTGGTTTATAGTATCAAAATTCAGAAGAGTCTGACTCATTTTTTTAATAAGGAAATAAAAATTGCTTAATCCTTTATTTTAGAAGAAAATTTACACTTTTAGGTCATGTATATTAATAAGTATTATCCAAAAAACAAAACAAAAAAAAATGTCAAGAACATTTCCAATTCATCCTAAAACATGTGCCAATTTAGCTTACAGCTCACCTAGGAAAGACTAGAATTTCTTCAAAGCCTTTAAAAAATTTGTTGACTAAACAAAAATCCCCTATTTCTTTAATTCCGTCTAATTTGGGTTTCCTTGAATATGCAAAATAGTTTATTTCTTATAAAGATTTCTCCTGTATTTGTAGATGGCAATTAAATCACCCCCTAGCCTTCACTTCTGTATATTAAATTAGAACTCTATCTCCACCCCAGCACTGTTTTATGCCAGCTCTTTAAAGATTTATGCTGCTTTCTGCTGAATTCTTACTCAAAATTATTTCTGTACAAAACTGGGCTGAATTCTTTACATGCTAAAGCTCATACTGCCTTTCTAAGATTGATGTATATCATCAACTACATTTCGAAAGTTGAGGAAGAAGTTCAAGAGGAATTAGGCCTGTCATCATTAATAGACCCTGAATCATGGCTAGGATTAGAAATCAGAAGCTCACACTACAAATAATAACAAGATGAACAGCAACTTCATCACTCAGCAGTCACCAAACAGGTTACCCTCCAATATCATCTTTATTTTATAGCACTATATTTCTTACTTCTGGGGATCATTGTGAAATGGATGGGATGATTAGCTGGCTGTGATGGATGAAACCATGTTGATTACTTGCTTTCCAACATTGAAGACTCTCTGAATGTTAAACCATAACCAGTCTGTGGTGGGCAGACTTTAAGGTGGCCCCATGACCCTCACCTCCTAATGTGCATGCTCTTGTATAATCTTCTCCCCTTGAGTGCAGATGCAAGCTTTGACTTTCTTCTAACTAGTAGAGTCTGCAAAGGTAGTGGGATATAATTTCCATGGTTATATTAGGTTATATATACTCTGTCTGGCTAGTGGACTTGCTCTTATTCTCCTACTAAGGAAGCAAGCTGCTATATTGTAAACTGTCTATGGAGAAGGTCACAAGGCAGGGAGCTGTAGAATTGAGGATGGCCTCCAGGTGACAGATAGTAAGAAGCTGTGCCTCTCATTCTATACAAACACAAGAAAATGAACTCTGCCAATAACTGAGTAAGCTTGGAAGTAGATTTTCCCCAGTTGAGCTGCCAGATGATAATATAACCTGGCCAAAAGATACCTTGATTGCAACTTTGTGAAATCAAAGCAAAGGACCCAGCTAAGCTATGCCTAGACTTTTGACCCACAAAGACTGTGACATAATAAATGTGCGTTATTTTAAGGTGTTTTCACACAATGTTTACACAATGTATGAAATTAATATGTCCTCTTTTCAGATAAGAAATTAAGAATATTGGCTATGATGAAGATATTTTCCCATTAAGCTCCATAAAGGGACCATAACTCAGAGCCATAAAGATGGTGGTAAGGACATTTTGTAAGCTTTAACCTAATGATATCTCAATGTAAGAAGATATGACACAAGATCACATTTAAGGCTAAATTCTGTCAATTTAGAGTTTTATTCTCCTCTCCTATACTCTTCAGGAAATTACTCGGTACAAACTGGAAATGTAGGATCTAAGTATGACATAGAAATGTTGATGTAATTTTAGCATTGTAAGGAGCTATGTTTTCATCAAGTCTTAACGAAACTTTAAATTCCAACTATGCATATTGGCCTTATTTTCAGATAGGTGTTTCCTTAAAACAAGAGAGTAAAGAGAGTTATTTATATTGCATGCATGGGAAAAATAAAAGTAAAAAGAAAGAGAATAAAGAAGGTATGAGAGAAAGAAGAAAAAAAGAGAAACAATGAAAGAAAGGGAGGGAAGAGAGGAAACAAGGAAAAAGGAAGATAAAGAAAGAAAACAAGATAAAGAAGGTTGACACAATGTAATAATAACACTTTCCTGAAAATATATAAAATGCAATTGTTTATAAGCCACTACAGTAAATTAGTTACTTTGACTTTATGTTAATATAGAATGATTCACATAAAGCAAATATTTAAAATGAATAGAAATGCCTTATTTTATGTTATAGACATTACCACACATCTAAATTATTATAAAATTATTTAAAGTACTAAAAATTAATGACTCACTTTTGCAGAGTTTTGAGCATAATGATCACAAATTTTGAATCCTTCTCAAGTTTCAGGTTTCAGCTTATCTTCAACTACTTGTCTAGTTTATATTACCAGCTACCCTCTTTGAACAGATTTTTAGGTTTAATATCTACAGACCTCCAAATCTTTCCTTGCCTTACAACTCTAGCTGTCAACAAGACTTATATCCTTTGTTACTTGACCATGATTAACTCTCTTCACTTAATATAGAAAATTAAATAAGAAAAATCTATTTATAAACCCTGATACACTCTGACATACTAAGCCAATGGTCTTCAAGGCCTTCAAGGAACAGAATTCAAAACTTTTGCCAGAGATTAGGCAAGGTTTTCTCAGGAAGAGTAGCATTCAGTCACTGATTCTGTAGTTTAATACTCCTGTACATTGTGATTTCCTTCTCAGGCATTCAGAGTCCTCCATGCCTTTCTTGGATAATCAAAGTTTTCTATTTTGGTTTTCCATGTGCATTATTATACTTAAAAATACTCTAACCCTGTACTTTCTCACCCTTGAATATTCATCCACAGGAAAGCCTTCCTTGTACTGAGTATTAGGTGATGCTTGCTATCCTATCTACTTCTAGTCTAGAGTTCTACCTAAATTACTCCATGCAAACCAACCTTCCACTTAGAACGTCCCACTTCTCTATATCCAACTCATGATATGAAGGTACCTGACTAAAGTATGCTAGATTTGAACCTCAAAATAGTGGGCAAATGCCTTCATATTTCAAGGTCTGATCCAGACCTTTCCACTTCAGTTTATTCTTTGACCAATCTTGATGACTCAATCCTCAAAAAAATATTATTTAGTCTGGAACTTCTAGGATCAATTTAAGGACTCTATAGTACTCCTCAAATATCACAATAAAAGCCACTGTTCTACTTATATTGCACATAGGCATAGTGTGTGTATACCCATGTATCTAACAGGTAAAAATAAGGTTTCAATTACTTTTTATTCCCCAGAGTCAAAGATAAAGTATTTTGTACATAGTGTTTGATGCATTAACTATTAAATAATCAAGTACTTTGATGAAATAAATACTTGTTAATCAACAGTTAAAAGCCAGTTTAAAACCAATTGAAAAACCTAAACTTAGAAGTAAACAGCTCAAATGGGGTTATTTTTCACTATTATTATGTTAAAAGACATAATTGAAAATACTCAAGGTGCCCAATGCTAAATGTGGAAAATAACTCCCCAAGTAAAGGTAGTGGAGATAATATTTTAAGGAGATAGGACCAGGTCTCTAGGAGGCCAATAAGGTTATATTGCCTCAGCCTCATGATTCAGTGTTTACCAGGGAAATCATTTGCATAACAAATGCAGGAGAACAGCTGCAAGTTTGCATGGGGTGGAGGTAAATTTAGGTGTGAAAGGAAGCTAATTGCCTTAGTGTGTGCCAAACTTTTCAGGTGCTAAAAAGATCCTGTTCAAGGACCCTGGGGAAGCTGGAAGGGGAGCCTGGAATGCACATTAACTCAGCTATTGACTCACATCCTAAAATCAGTAATAAAAAAAAGAAGACCTTGATTGCATCTGAGGACAAGAAAGAAGGTTAATCTGTCAATTGTCAATCTATTGATATATAGGTAAAATAAATATAAACTTGATTTAATTATTATGTATTAATTCTTTCAGGAGAGAGGTAGATGGAGTCTAAATCAAATGCTTTGACCAAGGTGGATGCTTAGAACAAGATTTAGTTTCTAAAATCTCTGCTCATGTCTAGAGAGTGATAAATACGTTGTGCACAATTTCTACAGTATTTTGCGAGAAGATGGTCTTCAGACCATAAATAAAGGAAAACTTATTCAGTTCTTCATTGTGACTTTGAATGCATAATGCATGTGTGTATGTAAGTGAGTGTGTGTGTGTGTGTGTGTGTGTGTGTAAGTTTTCTGGATAAGATTCAAATTAAATGCTTAATTCCATATACTTAACTGTGTTAACTGTTCTCTAAAATGTTCTGAAATGATAAAGAGAAACAGTGAAGTAGCAAAGAAATCAACTAGTTTTCAATTAGATGTTTCAGTGGAAAAAATAACAGATTTGTTTTAAGAGTGATTATGTTATTTGACAACATCTGCCACTGGTTCCTGGGGATTGTTTGATGGTGGGCCTATCCATATGAGATTCATGCCTGTGCCATCACATGTTGACCTTATGATAAGGCCTTATGATAGGACAAATAAATTTCCAACTCTGGAATCTTAAAAAATGCATCTATCTAAGATCCTTCTTGGCTTTAGGACTGGACTATTCTCAAGCAATACCACAGATAGTGTTATTCTTCAATGTGTCTTCTTTACAAAGTATCCACTACCATTTGCATCAGTTCTTTACTCATAATTACCCAGAGATTTTCTTTCAGGGCTAGAGGGCAATTATGAAGCTGAAAATTTTAAAAAGCTAGCACTTGAGCCTGATATCCTACTACACAAAGCCTTAACTGATATTTAAGGAATGGATAAAGTACTCTCTAGAATTTTCCTAAAAATTTTCACTCCTACATCTGTTTGCTAAATTTCTTTATCTACATTTTGTCAAAAGTCACTTCTTGCCAGGAGTCTTCCAAGATTCTCCCACTTCTTATTGTTGTATAGTATTTTGTCTACACTTAAATTATAACTCACCCCTCAATCTTAGAGCTAGGCCTAATGTTGGCTGCAGACATATTTTCCTTGGATTCTTTTTTCTTGTGGCTTCTGAAGTCCAGTACACAAACAATTTTCACATTATAGACTTATTAGTTATAGGAGGACAGACCTGGAAAAACAAAATTAAATACATAGAAGGACAAGGTTATCCTACTTTCTAAAGCTCTTTTAATCATGCCCACTTTTCTTTTCTTCTTGCTGGTTGTATTGAGATAGGCTTCTGCAATAGGACTTAATTCCTGTGTATCTCTTGAGTTTGCCTTTGAAAGTGGCAACTTGAGCCCCTTAGTTTTGAAGGCCTCACTTCCTCATTCTGGTCCTAACAATGCAGCCAATGATGCTCCATTTGTTTACTAAGATGAATTATATTTTCAGAAAACCTCCATTGCCTACTCAGTCTCTGTCTCAAATCGAGATATTTACACCTCAGAGTTTCTACATTTCTTCTCTGAATGTTAAGCTCTTCAAGAGAAGGCACAAAGATGTGATATGTTATCCAAGGTTCCTCTTCAGCTCTGGGGAAATACTATGACTTGAGGTGGGATATGTGCATGCTGATATATGTGGTAGTATTTTAGGACTCCAGAAATGAGGAAGAGATCTCTGTGGGGCATATATGTGATGAGTATGGAGGTGTAATTAAGAGAGATGTTTGTAATGATTTTTTTTTCTCTCACCATGTAGGGTTTGAGAAAGTTTAGGTATATTTTTTAATACTCAAAAGTTTCAGGATGCCAAATGGACCATAAGCACTTATTAACGTGTTTCTTAGGGAAATAGTTTATGCCATTGAGTTGCATACTGAAGAGTTGGAAATAAATACTGTAAGTTTAGCTCACTGACAAATACTCAATATACTTCTTGATAGATTAAAAACTGCAATGTCTTGGGGAGAATTACAAAGTAGTAATATTAATATATGTAGAATTTTATGTTATATGGTAATTCCCTAGTCTCTGGTGAAAGAAGGATCAAGTATGTTTGAAAAATGAGTGGGGTTAATTAGCGAAGGCCTATTATAACCAATACCAAATCTTCTATTGCATCAATTTCCTATTTTTTCCTCACTGGTAATGAAGAACAGCTGGTTCCTGTCCTGCATTTAATATATCATCATATTTCAGACACAATTCTCAGAGTACCCTTTAGTCTCCTCTTTGCCAAGCTAAACAACATCACTTTTTAAAACTTTTCCTGTGGGACCTATTTACCCTTGAATCATAGTGCACACACTTGAAGTATATTGCCTTCCATAATCCACAGTTTAAGCCTGTTAATTTTAGGAAAACTGCAAAAAGAAAAAAAAGTTTTGACAATAACTATTATACTTTGGTAATTATTTTATTATCAAGAAAAAAAAATCTCGCACAATGGATACACATCAAAGAGTTTAAATTGAAGGATCTATATTTAGGTTTCCTGTTCCAAACCCATCCTCAAAATACACTCTTCAGATAGTGAGAGTTATGGCTGGCCTGTCCATCACAGTTGCCTGTATGGTCCCTAGTAATGGCCATGTGCAAATGTACATGTGATAAACTATATAGAGCAACAATAGGAATAGGTCAGCAGATCTACTGACTTTAAAAAAAATAGTTTATTTTGGGAATTCCCTGTCGGTCCAGTGGTTAGGACTTCGTACTTCCACAGCAGGGAACCAGTTGTGATCTCTGGTCGGGGAACTAAGATCCTGCAAGCTGCATGGCATGACCAAAAAAAAAAAAAAAAACAGACAATTTTTAGATCAGTTTTAGGTTTGCAGAAATACTGAACAGAAAGTACAAAGCTACTATATGCCCCTTTCCCATCCTTGCCCATATATACAGTTTCCTTTTGTTATTAACATCTTGCATTTACTGTAGTATATTTGTTATAATTAATGAGCTTAATTGACTTTTTGACTCAGTTAGAAGCTATTTCCTGTCATATACTTGAATGTGTGCACCTCAAGGCTGTCTTTTAAGGGAACGTAGTCCAACACAGAGACAGGAAATAGGTTTCCTTCCATCTGCCAAGTGGATTGCTTGATTACTTTGAAGAGATGCAATGTTTTCTGAGGCTGCTTCCATGCTCAGCAGGAAAGCAGGTCAGCTCTGATTAACAATGATTGCCATGTACAGAGATAAGAGGATGGTAACAGATGAAGCCTGTCTGTTATATTGGAATACCAGAAAGGTATTGTATTATGAAGCAGAAGCCTGGATTCTAGATTTCTCCAGTATAATTTTGTGACCTCCAGGAGCTTATCTAACCCTTTCTGAACCTCAAGTTCAATAAAATGGAAAAATATTATTTTAACTTCCTGAAAGCAACACATTGAACTAGAAATCTTGAAATTACTTACAGCTCTAAAATACATGATTCTAAGTGTCTTTGAAGAACATTGCTGATTCAGCTTTCATCAAATCAACCAAGAGACATACAGCTGGCATTTTATCTCCATGTAGTTTCTCTGTCTGAAAGTGACTGTTTCCATAACTGAATACAATAATTTATTTGTGGCCCAACTACATCCAAAGTTACACACTAAACACTCAAAAAGAGGAAAACAAGGTAGGGAAGAAAAATAACTAAGATATTTTTCATTTGACCATTATGCTCTATTTTGGTGACTGTCAAAAATAATATCCAATTTACAGTATTTTATATTTAAGCATCTGGCAGTTTGATTAATTTGATTAATTTATTTCTTAGAATTCTATCAACTCTGCTGTACCATAACTTGTATAAAGCACTACACAAAGAAAAATAGCTTTAAAAGGAATTAAAGATGTCATTATTTGAGGTTTGATATTATTAAGTTCTCATCTGGAAAAGGCAAAATAAGGTGAAATTAGAAAATTAAGAGAAAATGAAAAAAAATAGATTTTCAAGCTAAGCATACATTGCAAAATACATTAACAAGTGTTTTATTTTAAGGTTTTATAGAATATATATTATACATATAAGTATATCTACATATATATTATACATATATACTTATGCGTATAATATATATTCTGAAGGATACTAGATGATTGGTTTCTTTAAAGGAGTATTTGTTGGAAAATACATTCTTATATTTTGGGATGAGTCTTTGATTTCCAGTTAAAAATGAGATTGCCTTCTGCTTGGCACTCAAGTGTGATAAGTCCAGCAGGACCCTCATGGAGAAAGTCTGCTTAAGCACTGGGTCACCTCCTTGTGTCAAACATTTTCCTCTGGGGGGAGAAAATCAATCTATTTGCTGCACTAGTTGTTATGCAATCTGCTCTCTGGACATCATACCACTGAGATGTTGAAAACATCTCTAAACTGACACCTTTCTGAAACTGGTTTCCTCAGCTCTCCATTTTATGAGCTTATAGCCACCCCACATTTTGCTGATGGCTGCAATTTCACAAGCAGGGTCTTGTGAGGTAATCACCTGACCTCAGCAAAACCATCATGTAAAGGGAATTTCAGTAACCTTGTTGTCAGAGCAGCTGGATGGACTCACATTGCTTTCCTTTGCATATTTGGAGTTTGAATTCCAGCATCCTGTGATGGTATTCCTGGGTTCTTGCTGGTGTGTGTCTGCATCTGGCTCATGCTTCTTTCTCAGGTGGTTAAGCAAACTGCCCATTTCTGGAAAAGTTCAGGAGCACAAACAAATATTTGCACTTGGGCTTTCTTGTGACACAGGGTTGCAGAACTGACCTATTATTACAAAATTTGGGTAGAAGAATCTGTAGAAGGGCAAAATGCATGTGCTCTCCCACTACTTCCTGAGTGCTTACTTCAGGTGTAAATGCTTATTCGATATATATGTACACTCAAATAGTGATTGAATAAGTTTGCATATTTTATTCTAACCCACATAGATTGTTGCATATTGCAAGGCAAGATTATCATTCAGAATATTATCTTCATAGAGTTTCTAAGTTTTGAATGATCTCACACTTATTTTGAAATAGCTTTCTTATTGATTGAGCACTCCCTGGACATTGAAATAGGGAAAGACAGAGACACAAACTGAGGGCAAGGGAGGAAAGGGCTAGAGACCCCAGGAACTTTGGGGCAAATGAAAAGAGAGCCTCAAATTCATTCCAGTTGGGATTTGTGGTGAGGGGTTGGAATCTTGGACTGATGGTGTGGTACAACCTTATTCACATTTTGAGATGATTAGTATTTGCCTTCTCTCACCTCCCTATTCCCTCACCATACCTTTTGCCCCATCTAAACCCCAGGTTCCCAACTGTTTTCCTTTCTTTGAAACCCTGCTCAGGACAGACATGCTTTCTTAGGGCTGCAGACCAACCCAGTGACTTCATTTTCACCCCAAATCCAATGTTCCAGACCTTCAGTTCTGACCCTCAGCTACATTGTACAGTATGGGGAGACCTTATTAACTAATAAGCTGGAAAAAATGACTAGATAACAGTACTCAGAATCTTAGATCTCAATGAGATGTTTATATCTAAAGAAATGGGTAGAGACTGAGATACCTTAATTGAAATAAACAATGGAAAGTGCTATGGGTTAGGGGAGATGGTCAGAAATATCATTCTAATGTCCATCGAATCACTAGACAGGTGTCTAGACATATAAGCAATTTATGGTGTTGTTCAACTAATTCTAGGTACTGTAATCAAGAGTGCTCATTAAAATGGAAATAATTGTTTTTTTATCTAACAAAAGGAACCTTCCTTTGTATTGTACCCAGATATAGTATCCATAATAAAACAAAAGAAGATTCATGAGAAACAAAGAGGAAATTTATGAGATTTGTGGGTGTTAGGTGATAGTTTAGCCATTCATTGTCAACATAATGAAGTGAAACTTGACCACACATCAGTCACCCTTCTGTGGTCCTAAATCATATGGGCCACTGTGCAGAATTAGGAATAGTTCCAATGTGACTACATTCTAACTGCACTTATTTTATTTTATTTTTTCTAAACCCAGAATATTTTACATCAAACAATTGCTCTTAGGGTCCACTTTCAACTATGAAAAAATCTCTGACCACCTGTGAGCTCAGGGACCTTGAAGCACAGACTTGGCCAGCCCCTGTGCAGAGCTGTAAGTCAGCACAAGAAAACAATATCCC
The DNA here is from genome assembly GCF_964165515.1 of Mesoplodon bidens. Taxonomy (NCBI): domain Eukaryota; kingdom Metazoa; phylum Chordata; class Mammalia; order Artiodactyla; family Ziphiidae; genus Mesoplodon; species Mesoplodon bidens. The sequence goes on along the minus strand of NC_138169.1, from coordinate 55,033,986 downwards.
TCTTATTTTTGGTTTCAACTTCTAAAGGGAAAGGGTTAACATAGCTAGGATATCTCTTCAAACAAAGCTGCTGATACATTTTCATCCAACCTGTATTTGGTTTCTGTACTTTTTGAGTTCTCTCATGCTATGACCACACTAATAGAGGTCTTTTGAATATTATCCTTCATATATGTACATATATGTAGTGTTTCAATAAAGTAAAATTACTGAGTTGAACTGACCCATTGACTCTTCTCTGGTTATTTGCTCCCCCAGCCATTCCAAGACAAGACTCTATGAGACAAATTGGGAAGCCCTTGGAATCCTGGCCTGGGTTGAAGTTACCTCTTTAATATTTTCATTAACACAGCTTATGTTATTAATTGCAATGAACAAGGGTGGTTGGACTCTGTATCTTTGCTTTAAGCTGTTCGGGTAAGCAAATGAGAACATATGCTGATTGCCGGTTGTGAATAGGGCTCTCCACTGGAGACTGCATTTATAAACAAAGCAATTAAGCAAACAAACAAATAAACAACACTTTCCTGGATCTAAAATTTGAATACAGGAGGGATGTTATAGGTGGAGATAATACGCATATCCTATTCTAACCCATAATCAGAACTTTAATTAAAAATCATCTTCTGAGAGTTGATTCCCTCTCTTAGTGACATTCAGAATTTCCCTCAGGCCACTGTTGCTGCTCTGTCTCAGGGCACCCCAGTCTCACTCTGCTCATCTCTCACATCCGTTATGATGGAACAATCCATAACCTTCCCAGGGTGGATATTTATTGTTTTGTACAATCTCCACCTCCCTACTTATATGGTAAAATTTCAGAGATCAAGGATCTAGACTTATACCTTCTGGTATTCCTCTCTCTTGGCACAAAGGACTCCCAAAGGAGTCAGTAATGCTCTCTTCCTCAGGCTGCTACAAGAGTAGCCATTTTTCAGACTTAACATCTTAATGTAAACGTCACCTTATCAATGAGGACTTCCTGGACAGACTATCCAAAACATTGTTCAACATTGCCAAGGAATTAGTCTCTTATCATCCTATTTGCTATGAAGTTTGCTTCATAGTAACTCTCTTGTAATTGTTTATTTTATATGCTTCTTTATTTTCTGTTTTCCTATTACACTAAAACAATTATGAAAGAAGGAACTTTGTTGGTTTCATTCCCCACTGTACAACCAGAACTAAGCTCATCATCTAGCTCATTCCTTCATTCAGTCAAAAATATGTATTCAAATGTTTATATTTCAAATATAAATACATAAATATTTAAATATTAAAATAATATTTATTTATTGAATTATGTATCATTCATTCATCTGGATTCTCAAGATGATGAAGAGATGTTGATAGAAATTAACTTTTCCCAAAAATTCACATATATGTAATGTGTTATCTCTAAATAGGCTTCTGATTCCCACTTAAAAGCAAATTTTTAAAACCAAAATTAAATTAAAACGTTCAATTAAATTAAAAAAAATAAAAGTAAAATTATGCTAGAAACAATTAGTATATTTAAAGTAGACAGAACATTATGTCGTTTTTTGTGAGTTTGGGCACAAAAGATGATGCTGACTGTAGGTGATTGACCTATTGAGTACTATGGAACAAATTGGTTCATTGCTGTACAGGCTCTGAGCAGCTAAGAATAGCCTAGAGTCTGGGAATTCAGGAGTGTCCCACTTGGCAAATGAAGAAGATTAATAATAGGAGTGACTCTATTCAGATCATTGCCTTCATTTCAGATTGTATAGCCTATTCCTTGATTGTCAATTATCTTGACATTGGAAATAACTATCTTTTTTTTCCTCCCAGCTGACAGATATAACTGTTCCTATTTCATGTGTATCTTATTCCTGATGCCAGTTGTTAAACAGTTACTTATGTGGGGTTTCTTACCAAAATGTTCTCCTTATTAGATCCCATCTAAGTAACCAAATGCTACAACCCATGTATCTGGCAGCACTCTAGACCTTTTCTTGTCTGTGTATGAATCATTGAGGTCAAAAGGAAAGGATCTGAAATGTTATCAAGAAAACACCATCTTTCTTCCCTTTATTGTCTTGGTGACATCTACATATCCTAACCATGGCTTTGACAGTACTTTTGGATCAATGTGGAAAAATCAAAATCAAATCCTAAGGTCATGTATATGTGGCCATTTCCATTATTTGTCTGTTATCAACATGACCTCAGGGAAAGCCAATGGTTTGATTCACTGGTTACCATAATTGTCATCAAAGTTATAAATTAATCAGGACTAGATACCTAGGGGACACTTGGGATACAGGGGGGTATAGGAATTTGTTATAGAGCTCATGGAACTCACAAGGCATGGACAAGGGTTGCTCTCTTGGCCAATTAATACAATGGAATCCATAATCATAGGGATGGAAGCAGCATTAGAAATCATCTAATCAAACACCTCACTTTATAACTTCGCAAACTGAAAACTAGAAAATGTAGGTGACTTGTTCAAGGTTATTAAGTGTGTTAATGGAAGAGGAGAACCACAGCCTTTGATTCCCCACTAGGTAACAATTTAGAAGGAACAAATTGACATCAACTGAACATAGAACAGGAACTGGGACAACACTTTGGGGAGTACAGAGAGATGCTCAGGAGCTGCCAAATAGGAACCTGGAGAAAGAAGTTACAATAACAGCCACCATTTATTGAGAAGTTATTATGTGCGAGTCACATTGCTTGACGTTTTATAAAATGATATCTAATGCTTGCAGCAGCTCTGCAAGGTAGATATTATTCATCTTATTTTCCAATTGAAGAAATAGATTCAATGAAGTTAGTGAACTAGCCCAAGGTCACAGAGTTGGAAATAAGATTCACACTGAGTTACACTGAACCAAAGCTCATATTCTTTCTGCTAAACCAAATTTTCTCAAAGGAATACGATACAATACGGGCCATGTTTGATCTGACCAGCAAGCTCAGCTAATGGAAGCACGTGGTGGGTAGGTTCAGACTATCTAATTGGACGTGATTATGGGAGACATTTCATGATGGACTAATGAGTGAGGACTTTAACAAGGATTCGTGAACTAATAGAGACATATTTGAAAATTACTGCTTCAGGAAAGGGCCTCTTGTAGTGAAGTCTGTGTGATCAATCAGTTGGAAGATTGATGAAGATATAGACACCAAAACAAATGTTTGTTTTTTTCCATTTCCTTTTATGTTCTTACAACACTTAGGACTGTTCTGGCAGGAGAATGGGAAGGCAACCTCAAGTCCTCAGCAACACATTTTCTTCCTGCACAGACAGTATTAATTTTCAGCAAGTACTTACTGTTGGAAACTATTTTGATTCGTTACACATCTGTTCTGATGGAAGTACCAGGCCACAACAGATGTTCCAAGTTTGAATATAACTCTTTTGTATATCTAAAATAAATTTAAAATATATTTCAAAGACATAGTCCTAGTGCATGATGTATGTTTCCCTGAGCACCTCACAATTCAGCATGCATTAGTAAATCTAATACTAGTTATCTAATATAAGTGTTATAAAAGGCCCTGGAACTTTACATTTTGTTGCCATTGTTTTCCCAGCATAGCATATGAGGCTGTTCAGTATTTTGCTCTTGTTTACCTTTTCCTTGCTCTCGTTTCTCTCCATCTTCCCACCACTCATTAATAGACATCAAGTCATTCATAACGACTCAGAGAGCTCTTTTGCTTTTCTACCCCCTCTGAAGGAACACCCTTCTCTCCCTGAAACACTCCTGCTCAATTTTTAAGTATTCTTAAAGATAGCCTTCTGCAGAACATTACCGTATTTATGTTACCACAGAATGCTGCACTTAAACATCTCAAAAAACTATATTTTATGGCTGTTGTTGATTTGATTGCATGTTTCCCTTTAAACTAGAAATTTCTCATAGATGGAAATTCTGATTTTCAACAGAGGTTTGAATTTTCAACCTATAAAAGTATAGGCACTGCTCTACAAATATTTTCAGAAGAAAATATTGAAGAAAGGAAGAATAGAAAAATGGAAGAAGGCAAGAAGATGGTGGAAAAAGAAATATCTATTCATGAGTGAATTAAATCTACTAGTTGTGATAGTTTTCAGACTTCTAATGTCTCAATGTGTAGTTAGTTAAAAGAGTGAGGTTGATTGTGCTACCTTAACATGAAGACCAGTTAGATATCCCAATGTATATCAGTGCTACAAACCAAGAAATGTGTATACATTTGGGTCAGTAGGAACCTCAATCAGATATAAATATTGAATGAGTACACAAGAATCCATATTCAAGTAGAATTTGGTTGTAGTTTAGGATGAGAGGACTTTAACTCTTAGCTGTCACCTGGGCCTAGCAAAGGGCTGGGAACATGTTACTTGAGAGGAGAAGAGATGATGATGTCTTTACTCACCGTACCGTTTAGCTTCTATGTCTTGCACAATAAGAATTGCTCATAACAAAATTTTAATCAAAATTTGGGTGAAAGTTAAAATGATATTGCACACTTTATGCTTGTTGACAAAGCCCTGGTTTTATTACTAAGTAGTACTATAACCTGGGTGAGCCCCAGTTTCCTCCAAAGAGGAACAAAAGTATATTTACCTACTTTTGCTGCTCTGAAGATTACCAGAGATAATATATTTTAAAAGACTGTATTTTTAATGTTAAAGTGCTTAAGAAATGTGAGCTATAGCTATTATGAATAGACTGAAGTAAGCAAATCAGTCCTCCTTATAAGCAATGGGAATTTTGGGGGTGCAAGTGAGAGAGTTATTGGTAAATACTAAGAGGGTTAATGCTAAGGGGAATTTACCTTTTTCCTAGTTTTACCTATCAAATTATTCGCTTTGTACCTTATCATTTTATCAGTTAAAAGTTGTCTATATTCAATAATTTCTTCAAATGGTGTGACTTAGCCTCACATTGTAAATTCAGCCAAGATATTAAAATAGCCAAGGTATATCTTAGAGAGATCCAGATGAATAGATCACTGCCGAGAGAGATTGGTGTCTATAAGGATCTATCACTGAAAGAAAGGGACTACCACTGTAACAATCTATAAATATCGGTTGAGGACTCAGAGAAATTTTTATGAAACAATCCATATCAATTACTATAGAAAATATGTATTTTAAAAGAATCAAGATTTATCAACTTGTGTCTGATTGGATGAATTTCTATGAAATATATCATCCAAAAACTACTGTCCCACTGCTGATTTACTCATTTGGTTTAGTGTTAATCTAAAGGAGCTAAAGTGCTGTGTTTAATTACTTTTGTTTTTGATTTTTAACCTTTTGACCCACTTCAACAATTTCTCCCACACCCCACCCCTTGCCTCTGGCACAACCAATCTGTTCTCTATATCTATTAGCTTGGGTTTTTGTTTATTTATTTGTTTTTAGATTCCACATATAAGAGAGATAAAACAGTATTTGTCTTTCTCTGTTTGACTTATTTCACTAGCATAATACCCTTGAAATTCAACCATGATGTTGCAAATGGGAAGGTTTCATTCTTTTTTAATGGCTGAAATTATTTATGTATATATCACAACTTATTTATCCATTCACCCATTGATGAATATTTAGATTGTTTTCATATCTTGGCTATTGTAATTAATACTGCAATGAACACAGGAGTGTATATATATATTTGAATTAGTGTTTTCATCTTCTTCAGATAAATACCCAGTGTGAAATTTCTGGATTATATGGTAGTTCTATTTTTAGTTTTTGAAGAAACTCCATATTGTTTGCCATAGTGGTTGCACCAATTTCTATTCCTACTAACAGTACACAAGTGTTCTTTTTTCTCCGCATTCTTGCCAAAACTTGTCACTTCTTATCTTTTTGATAATAGCAATTCTAACAGGTGTGAGGTGATATCTTTTTGGGGTTTTGATTTGCATTTCCCTGATAGTTAATACTGTTGAGCAGTTTTTAATGTACCTGTTGACCATCCATATGTCTTCTTTGGAAAAATGTCTGTACAGATCTTCTGCCCATTTTTTAGTTGGATTTTCTTTTTTTTTTTTTTTTTTTTTTTTTTGTGGTACACGGGCCTCTCACTGTTGTGGCCTCTCCCACTGCAGAGCACAGGCTCCAGACACGCAGGCTCAGTGGCCATGGCTCACGGGCCCAGCCACTCCACAGCATGTGGGATCTTCCCAGACTGGGGCACGGACCTGCTTCCCCTGCAATAGCAGGCGGACTCTCAACCACTGCACCACAAGGGAAGCCTTTTTTTTTTTTTTTTGCTATTGAATTATATGAGTTCTTTATGTATTTTGGATATTAACCCCTTATCAGATTTATGATTTACAAATATTTTCTCCCATTCAGTAGGTTGCCTTTTAATTCTATGGATGGTTTCCTTTGTTGTACAGAAGATTTTTAGTTTGTTATAGACCCACTTATTTACTTTTGCTTTAGTTGCTTTTGCTTTTAGTGACTAATTCAAAAAATCATCATCAAGGCCTATGTCAAGGAGCTTCTGCCTATGTTTTCTTCTAGAATTTTTATGGTTTCAGGTCTTACTTTCAAGTCTTTAATCAATTTGGAGTTAATTTTTGTGAATTGTGCAAGATAGTGGTTGAGTTTTATTATTTTTCATGTGGCTGTCCAGTTTTCCCATCACCATTTATTGAAGAGACAGCCCTTTCCCCATTGTATAGTCTTGGATCCTTAGTTGTAAATGATTGGGTTTATTACTAGGCTCTCTATTCTGTTCCATTGATTACTATAACTTTGTAATATAGTTTGAAATCAGGGAGCATGATGCCTCCAGCTTTGTTCTTCTTTCTCAAGATTACTTTGGCTATTCAGCACATTTTGTTGGTCCATACAAATTTTAGGATTATTTGTTCTATTTCTGTGAAAAAATGCTATTGGAATTTTGATGGGGATTGCCTTGAATCTGTAGACTGCTTTGGGTAGTATGGACATTTTAACAATATTAATTCTTCCCATTTATGAACATGTCAATCTTTACATTTATTTGTGTCTTCAATTTCTTTCATTAATGTCTTGTTAAGACATTCCTTTGGTGTATATGTATATCTGATATCTGTCAAAGTAGGAACCAGGAAGAAAGTAAGAATAGTTATGGAAAACCAGTTGCTGCTTGGAACGGAACTTAGGAAAAAGGAACTAATCCTTGAGTTCTTCCTTAGCTCTAAGCACTGAACTTGGTGATATGCATGTATTCTCATGTAATCCTTGCAAGGGAGTAATTAGAGTCTTCATACTACAAAAGAGGAAATTAGGGCTTAGTGAGTCCAGGTAACTTGCCTAAAGTAACCCATGTGCTAAGTGACAGAGCAGATATTGAAACCAGTGTGTCAGACTCATTGCAGGGCCACTGTGTTGAAGGTTATGCTAAAACTCTTTCATTTGCCTCCAGAAACTCTCTTCAACTTCTGAATCTTTCTCTAAGTCCTGCAAGGCTGATATGTAATGTACCATGCTCCCATGCCCTCTGGCTTCTGTTGGATTTAATTGATAGAATCCTCAGGAGGAGATGAGAAGGAAAGAGGAGGGAGAGGGAGAGGGGTATTTATTACCTGGCTCCTCTGTATAAGGTCTCCTTGGGACATCTGTGTCCCTCAACAGAAGACCACTGCTTTTCTTATGGTGGTCTGTTTAATAGAACACTGTCGGGCTTCCCTGGTGGTGCAGTGGTTGAGAGTCTGCCTGCCGATGCAGGGGACACGGGTTCGTGCCCCGGTCCGGGAGGATCCCATGTGCCACGGAGCGGCTGGGCCCGTGAGCCATGGCCGCTGAGCCTGCACGCCCGGAGCCTGTGCTCCGCAACGGGAGAGGCCACAGCAGTGAGAGGCCCGCGTACCGCAAAAAAAAAAAAAAAAAAAAAAAAAGAACACTGTCCTTCAGCATCGTGGTAACTTCGTCCTCTCCTTGTCCTTCAGGCCTAGGGGTGGTAACAATTCCTCTAATGCCAACTCCAGTTTCCTGCACTACTTGTGCTTCCTCTATACCAGCCCACTCCTTTGTGTTAGATCCTTCTGGAATTACCATAAATTGAGCATGCCCTCTCTTTCTTATGACACTCTGGCTTAACCAGGTGAATCTGGAATGTCTTACTCATGTACAAAGTTGCATAAAAATACAATGCAAAGTAAATATTTCAAAATTCATAGGGCCACAATTTTGTTGCTAAATCTATGTTTTGAAAAGTGAATCAGAGTTTAAAACTATTTGTGACTTAGAAACTCATAACTAAGAATGACTGCTCTTCTTGCACTGTGTTTGCTGTGCTGTGACTTTTAATCATGAAAAATGCATTCACTGCAGAAATTCAACACTTACTCCATGAAGTTTATGTAGAGAATGTTTTCAGTCAACAAAATACTTCAGAGCAATGAGTAAAGTTTTAGAGGAAAGGCAGATTTGGGGGGATGCTGGGGGAAATACAAATTAAGGATCATGTTTTGCAATGCCTGTCTCAAACTACAACAAACAAACTTATCCTTCAGGAGTTTACAATGAAGCAGAGAAATCGTTGAAGCTACTGTTAAATGCTTGTAATAATTACTTGTTTTGTGATACAATCAATTTCTTAAAAAAACTCATTGAAAACATTTTTTTTTTTTTTTTAGGTAAACAACCTTCTTAGCACAAACTACCTGTCTTTCTTAGTAAAAAGTGAATGAATAAAGAGAAATTGTTCTTGGATTTTTTTCTGATTTTTGTTTGTTTTGTTTTGTTTTGTTTAGCTCTTCTTTTCTTTTTATTATAACAGGCTTTAAATAAAGGGGCATAAGTATTAAGATAAAATTATGAGAGTTTATTAGATATACCATTATTAGTTTCAGAGGAATCCCAATTAAGCTAAAAAATAAGTGGGTTTAAAATACATAGATGGTTATTCTAATTCACACATTAAAAAGTAAATATTTGGAATTTACCTTTGAGGATTTAGATACATTCTCATGTAGAGCTCCTTTAAATTTCATAAGGAAAAATTTATTTTCTTAGATTCATGCCAAGAAATGTAACCATGTTCTTATGCTTCTTAGAAATGAAACCCAAGAATAAAGTGTCATATTTTATTAAAAACTGTTAAAAATGATTTGCCTTTACATTATTTTTAAAAACTACAACCCCTTCCAAAGGCAAAATAATAAATAATAATAATATTCGAATTCCTTTTAAGGATACATTTGACAGTGGCAACACTATCACCCTGTGGGTTATCCATTCCTGCCTGCCTAGTCACAAATGAAGTTACATCCTCCCTGTTTCCTGCCTTTGCAACCATCCCCTCTCATTGCCAATGTCTTTTGAGTTCCCCCTGAAAGTTGAATTCAGAGATTCTCAAATTTTAGTGTTCACATGCAACTTCTGGGGGATTTATTGTAAAATAAAGTTTCCTGAAATCCCCCTCCTCTAATTCAGTAGAGGCTTAGGAATATGTATTTGAGCAAACAGCTCAAGTTTCCTCATGCAGGTGATCGGAGAACCAGACCAGGAGTAACAAGGGTTTGATGTTCTCTAGGATTTTGCACTCATCTTGGCCACAGGCAGGAGCCAGTAGATTAAGGAAAAGAAGGTACATTATCTAGCGCAAGTCTTGACTCAGCAACACTCACTTTTTACAAATGTAGCTTTTTGGGGTACTCTCCTTCTGAAAACCAGAATTCTAATTGGTTCTCAAGATGAGCAGTAATCTTGACTCTCAGTTCTGCTAACTGGGTAGTATGTGTTTTGCTGAGTCCTGCCCAAATTATCTCTGGGGCCAGTGCTTTGTCTCACTCTTACCAATCTCTCTTAGGACTTGACGTTCTTAGCGAGAACTTGGTAACTGCTGAAAGAGTTTGCTCATGCATGTCTGCAAGTCATCTCTCTTCAATTAGTCCTTACGCTGGTTTATCAATATTTCATGTTGGGTCCTTTGTCTTGAAAGCAGAATAGTGGAGTAGTTGATATCACATGCACTAGAGTCAGACTATCTGAACTGGAAACTTGATTCTGTCCTTTACTAGCTGGCTGACCTTGAGTATATTACAGACATCTGTGACTCAGTTTCTTTTGTGTAAAATGGGAAAGACAATATTAGTGATAATCCCATAACACTGTTGAGAGAATTAATTGTGGTAATATGCACAAAGCACATAACACAGCTTCTGGCACACAGTAAATACTAAATAAGTGTTAGCTAATAGTATTATCAAAAGGTTAACCTACTGGATTACATTGTTTAGTATGATCTCATGGTAGAATGGACTCTCTCCAAGTCCATCTCTTGCCTTTTTTGGTCTCATCCCAGTAGGAGGGCACAGCTACTCCTGGTCTGTCCCTCACCACCTCAGACAATTGGCCACTTGAGGACATCAGCTACTTGAGGTCATTAACAATGTCTTCTCATTTTTCTATCCTTTGTGTTTTTCCAGAAAAGGAGGCTCATAATCCTTTATTGTTAATACAAGAGGACATGAATAAGCCTCCTAAAATCGCAAACTGGTCTTTTGTGGGTTTCTTCTTTTGTTGGTTTGCCAGAGTTATTATGTATCACAGATTATTTGGCTAGGGTTAGCAATTCCTTTGACTTAAAATGGAGAATGAAGACACTTGAGATGAAAACTATAAAGGAGAAAAATATTACCAAGAAGAGGAATGGCATAGATTGTGTCAGACTTCTAGCCACTCACAGAGGAAGTATTTGTATGCATGGGGGATGTGCTTGAGCTCTCAAAAGTTCTGGCACCTCCAAACTAGTCTATGCAGGACTCTGCCTGGAGCAGCAGGCTAGGCTCTCGCTAAATGTTTTTCTTCGGAAAGCAGACTGTCCCTGTTCACACATTTCACCATTGCACGGATGCTTCCACAAACTGGGTGTCAAAGGTAGAGAGAAGAGTGGGTCCTGGCCTTAACCTGCCTCTTGACCTAACTCTGTGAGGGATGCTGAGAAGTGCTAATGCAGCTTCTATCCTGTACTCCGGTTATGCTGAAAGCCTCTGATTTGTTCCTCCTGGCTGAGGAGGCAGCTGTACTGTGGTGATATTGGACCATCCGACTGCGCAGCAGACTGCGTGGCTCACTGTGACATGGAATAATTTCCCAGAAATCCTCACCGCCCGCGAGGCACACGGATCAGCAGAGCCTTTGTGGTTCTGGGGCCACACCTGAGGTCCGCCTGGGACATCTCCATGTAAATGAGTGCTGGGGACATGATTTGGACAGCTTAATCCTGCATTGTCAGGAAGGCTGGAGCCAACTTAAGCCCCAGACATGCTTTTGTTCAAAACTGGAATACAATTGGACTATCTCAACTTCTATTTCCCATTGTCTCCCAGAGATCTGCAACAGTTTACTAAGAAGAAAGAAAAAAGAGGGAAGAGAGGAAAAAAAAAAAAGACCAGTCTCTATCCCCTCTGAAATCCTGTTCAGAGGATTTGCTGCAACAGCATTCCAGCTTCAAATAAGACTGATTAAAAGAAAATTGCTCAGTCTCCTGACCCATAGCAAATTTCATGAGCTGCAATTTGTCTAGTAGTTGAGCTGTGAGTACAATCCGATTGGCTATAATTTAGGTTTATCATTCCTTTTTCCCCTTAAACACAGTAGAATCCAGTGATCCTGAAATAAAGAACTAGAAGGGAAAAGGGAGGATTTAGTATAAGCTAAGAAAATAATGGAAAGAAAATAATTAAATATGATAATGGTTTGCTTTTCTAAAAGCTTGAATTCTCAATGTCTCTAGAGCTTTGCTGGGGGAGAATGCCCTTGCTTTGTGTTTGTGCTTTCCAATCTAAACTTCCTAGTTGTGTTTGCCCTGCTAGATTGCATTTCTCTTTTTTTCTCTCTTTTTTTTCTGTAGTCTTTGTTTCCTTTTATCTCTGTTTTCATCTCTGATTTCTAGGTCTGTAAATCACGAGAGAATTTACAGCTCTGAAAACGCTGAAGACCAATGCTGCCAAGAATTTCCAACCTCTCCTCCAGGGCAAGTGGCTTTTTCTTTCCAGGCTCAGCCACTTTTGCCTTTTACCACAGTTATCAGTGCTTTGGTGACAAACTGACTTAGTTTCCAAATGATCACGTTACCGTCTGGAGAACACTATGGAGAATGCTTTTGACTTTCTGTTGTCCCAGGTGTCGGGGCATATCTTTTCGACATGTAGAAAGGGAAGTACATGCTAAAGGGGAGAGACATATTAGGTAACAGTTGCCTATTTTATTTTCTCCTTACCAAGCAGAACCACAGAGATTGTATATACAGTAAGCCCTCTTTGGCCTTAGAACAGCAGTCTTGCTGTTCAGGTGTCTCAGGTGAGTTAGAGTGAAGCATGGTGACATGAGAGGTTGAGCAGAGAGACAACTGGAAATCCAGGCAGCTGTTGAGCCTTCTCAGTGATGCATCACTGAGACTCAACAGTAATTATATACACTTTGGACAGATAATTTCCTTAATTCTCTCTAAGATGTAGAGACATTCCAATTTCTCCTTTATCTAACCAGAGCTCACTTCCTGGCAGTCTGGGACCAAAGAGCTTACTTGGGGGTAGCAGTTAAAGAGCAGATGGATCTGGGCACAGATTCCTGTGACTGTGCTGGTATCTTCTGGATGCCATGGCATGGTGAGTTCTTCTAAGGAGGGGACAAGCAACACCTTCCTTATTCCCTTGGAGGTATCTATGATGTTTCTTCTGACAGATAAAGAATTTTAAAGAAACAACTTCAGTTTTATTTTAGTTCCCTGGAAGTACCTGTCACAGAGTAGATGTTCAATTAAAAGCTGCAGAAAGGTGAATGAGTACATGGAGCTGCTCCACTGTAGACTGTGTTCTCAGTGGGCAAGGCCCCCCAGCAACCTATGGGCTTCTATTAAGGAGACAAAGCAGGAACACAAAATTGTCTGCCTCTGGGACTTCTTAAAACCATCCACTGTTAGGTGGAAAGAAATTCAGAACAATGGGCTCAATAATTCCTTCCCCTCCCCAATTTGCCCTCTAGATGAAAAGAAGCTACTTCTATGGAAAGTACAAACAGCTTGCGTTCAGAAAATATTTAGTCTGAATATGAGCTCTACAGGTTACATGTTAACTGAGACAAATTGCTTTGCATCTCTGAGGCTTAGTTTCTTTTTCTATAAAATGAGAATAATACAATCTACCTTGTAGGAATGTTAGGAGGATTAATTAAAATGAGGTCTCTAAAACTCCTGGTACCTAGTAGGATCTTAATAAGTGAGCGTGGTTATGATAAAAACATATGAAGAACACATGACACTTTTCTGTAGAAATCCCTCTCTCTAATTCACTTCTTCTCATACATTGCTTAAGGCCACTCTAAAAAAGGGGAGATTTTCTTGAACTACCAATGCTTATTTTAAAGTACGTAATCATGAGAGAGCCTAAAATGAGAATCAACCATTCTTCCTATGTTTTGGGGATTGTCATAGAGTCTCATTAATTTCATATTCAGGAAAACATGGAAAATTGATTCTAACTGTAAGTCATTTATTTTTTTTTGTTATGAAAAGATTCAAACTTATGCGTACAGAGATAATTTAATCCATGCACCCAGCAGCCATCTTCAGGTAATATGGAAACCCAAATCCTGACAAACTCATAGGATCTTAGATTTCCATATTTCGTCCTCTAGAAGACAAAGATGACCTGGACTTATAGTCTTGTTTTATACTTGAGAAAACTGAGGCTCCTAGAGATTGTGATTTGTCCAAGGTCACATTTAATCTGAAAGTGGAGTCCAGCCCAGGGTCCAGATCTGATGCTCACTTCTCAGCATTTCTCTTTCCTGACACTTGTCCATGGATAAGGATGGGAGAAGAAGCCCTAAAGGGTAATCAATGTGTTAGCTTGGCTAGTATCTCTTTATCTTCATCTTTCATCTCATATAAGAACAATTCAAATAGTTAATGACTTCTGATAAACAACTATTTTCTAGAAAATGTTACTTTGTGTAACCCAAAGCATATATCAGATTTCAGAACAAGCAGTTTTCATATTACCTACATGCAAAAACACACTGGGTTGGTGATACTAATTCCACTTAATTAGATGATAGTTAGAGAGGAAACTTTTCCCATTAGTAGTACTCTTTAGTCAAAAAAAAAAAAAAAAAGGTGATGTCAGATTAAATAATTACACACTCTGGATTGCTGAACATCCCAAGGACTTACATAGCTTTTGGCAGGAGTGATCATTGTTGTATTCTTAAAAACCCAGGAGAATTTTGGGTTTTTGGGAGACTAGACACCAGAGGGTGCTAAAGAGCTGCATAATTTACTTCTGGGTCTTTGTCTATGAAGTTTCCATGGTCATGGGTTCAGCTGGTCCTGAGTGAAGAGGTTAAGCATATTTGGTGCTGGAGGATGTGCTCCTGAGCTCAAAGTTCGGTTGGAGGCATGTGCCTACCTGGAGCCACAAGTCACATTAACGGACCGTGGTGTGGTCATCGTCTGGTTGTTGCTGACTTGACAGTTGGTTTGGTCAATCCCATTGATTGTGAGGAAGTCAACTGTTAAAAATAGAATCAATGGTGTTACCACCAGCTCAGTAGCCATTTACAGGCACTCATAAATACTAAAAATGACTGCCCAAAGGCTGAGCTTCCAGACTTCTTTTAGCTTTACTTTGAATTTGTTGCTTCTTGCTACATCAGCAAAAGAGAGGACTTGAAAGAGCTGAAAACAGCTCAAGCTGCATGAGTCTTTCAAGAAAGGAATTATTAATAAAATGTCGACTCCTGTGCATGAAGCTTCTTTTGAAAAACTTTCTTAATTCATGAAATATCAAGTTTGGTGCTTTGGTTCTTCTCTGCATTACTGGTACCCATACTTCTACTTCTCAAGAACAAATTACTCATTTAGGTATGAAATCAAGTCCATCTCCTCACATGAATGTGACTTCTGAGGGTTTAACACAATGCTCAGCACTATGTAGAATAATAACAGATTTTAACTTCAAGAATCTTACAATGACTTAAACATAAGAAAGAATGTAATGAGCAATGTGGACTATTTTATAAGCTCCAATTTTATTTGGTGTGTTCAGTTAGCATATTGGTGGGAACTCAGTTTAATTTACGTTAAGAATATGGGAAATGTATCTGTGTGTGTGTGTATATATATATATATATATATATATACACACACACACACATATATATATATATATATATATATATATATATACACATGTATGCATATATGTGTATATACAAATGTGTATATTTATTTGTTGTTATATACTCACAAGTATATATATATATATATATATAATGTATATTCATATAACAATATATGATTGAGTATTAATTTGTGTGATTGAACACTAAATAATACATAACTTTGAAAAAGTTTGGTCTTATAGTCTTATTTTTCTTCTAATCATTTATTCCCTTCCATAGTCATTTAATTCTTGATGGCATGCACACTGCAATAATTTTATTCATACAGCACACTCTTCACCACTCATTTATTCATTCATTTTTTAATTCAATAAATATTTTGGACATTCATCATATACATATCCTAAGAGAGAGGGTGAGAATTTGTCTTAGGATACAACAAATAATTAAATGCAATTCCTGACCTTAGTGAAGTTGACAGTGAACCTAGGGACACAAGAAAACTTTTACATAGACAAATCTTAAAATAGAAATACACGTGAATCATTACAGGAGAGAAGGAAGGCTATCAACTCCTGACACACGAGATCAGACTAAACGTCTTCCGAAAAGACGTGACATATGGACTGAATCTTAAAGAATGAATTGAAGTTAGTCAGGTAATAAAGGGAGGATGGGGATATCTGATGGGGAGGAATGTCAATGTGTGAAGTGCCCCAAGGTGACAAGAGCTTGATACATGCTGGGAATGACAAATCTTTCAGGATGAAGTGATGAAGTGTCAAGGGACAAGCAGAGAGAGACAAGCAGAGAGGATCAATTACAAAGAAATTTGTATGTCATCCTAAGGGGTTTGGATTTTATGCTGCTGGAAATGGAGAATTATTGAAACATTTTAGGCAGGAGGTTGTTAAGGTCAGAGCTGCAACTTAGAAATATCACACTGGGCATTGATTAGAAGAGGAAAATCAAGAGGCAGGAATACCAGTTAGGCAAATATTTTCAAAAATTCAAGAAAAGTCCACAGAGAACTGAACTCAAGTAATAATTGTAAAGATGAAGATGGGCAAACATGCTGAGAGTCGTGGATATTTTTGTTGTTATTAATGAGCTCTGGGGCATAAGTAAGAGGTAGGGAGTTGGTGATGTAGCCCTGGATTCCAGATCAGAAGATGATTCCAGACCATCTTCTGCGTGTATGGTGGTGCTATCCTCTTAGAAATATGAGGCAAAAGATCTGGAAAATTCAAATTTTGGACGTAATATTCCATGCTTATTACAACTATAGCTTTGAAATAATGTCATAACCAAATCGTACCACTGAGCACTTACCACACACTATGTTGTATTATTCTTTACTTTTTTAAGGTAAGTGGGTCATGTTTCCGTATCTATAGAATAACAAAGACACGTATTCTACATGTGCTCATCTGCAGAGTTCAGAATGTGAGATTGTGGGTTACAAAAAACAACATTTTAACCATGGATCAGAAACTGCAAGCAGCTTTCAAGGTCTTTCCTGATGGACCCCCAAGTAGACCCTTTTTTTCTCATGCCACTCTGATTCCTTATGTGTCTCATACTCATAGGTTCATTGGAGTTAAAAGGAAGGAGAATAAATAAGTTACAATCAATTAGTGACTTGAAAACTTTAATTTCAGTGAATACCATGTACCATGAAACCAACATAAATTCATGGCTTGGGGAAAAATTTTTTTTTAATTTCTTTTAACCATTTTCTCACAAATGCATTTGGAGAATTCTGCAGATAGCAATCTTCAACAAACCTCTACACTGCATCCCACCCCCACACAGCAGCTCCCTTTCCTTAATGTTCTCTTGCTGGTTCTGAGGATGGGTTAACAATACACACAAAATCAAAATCAGAATCATTTTCCCCATGGGCAGAGCTCATAAAAGACAATTCCAGTTTAGTCAGAGTAAGAGGGTACTCAAATATACCATTCAGGTGCCCCAAATAAAATATTTTTTCCCTGATAATAAGAAAAGTTTTAAGGTATTATTTTTTAAAAGACTGAAATGTATAAAAAAGAAAATGAAAACTACACCTGAATGTTATTAACTATTATAAAGTTGTTAACTTTTTTGAAAATTCCTTACAACCATCTCCTTGTCTCCATAAAACATATTAGAAATTTTGAAAAGAGCAGTAAATGTGAGAGTGTATGTGTGTACACTTACCAAATAATATTACACATGCTCTTTCTCAGTAATATTTAAAGAATCTTTCCAGGCCAATAAATCCAAATCTACATCATGATTTAATGGCTACATAGCACACCAATGTGTGTATTTTATATAATATATTTAAACAATATCCTAAGGTATATTTTTTTTGCTCAACTTTTGTAAATACACACTATGATTCCTTGAACAAATGTATGCACTTAATTTTACATCTGTAAATATTTTTAAGATTAATTTTTAAGATATTTTAAAATTAATTTCTAATAGTGAAATTTATGACTCAAGAAATATACATAGGTTTTAATATTTTTTAAAAATTTTATTTTATATTGGACTATATGTACAGCAGAGTGATTAATATTTATTTTGCCAAATTTTCCTCTAGCAATGTAGTACCAACTCACTGTCCCATGAAGAGTACAAGAAAGTAAGAATGTACTTGGTGTCCCTGTACTGTCACAATACAACATAAAACTTGGGTCAGCCTTTTTATTATTTATTGACTCAGTGAATATGAAATAATAAGTTATAGTTTCCTCAAATAGTAGAAATATTTATTCAATATTTTAATTGTATTTTTTCCCATTCATCTCTCTCTTTTTGCAATGGACTTATTTTCTTTGTCTCTATCTATAGGACTATTTTCAGTATTCGTTTCTACACATTTGTCTATTTGCTCCTGACCAATCTCATAGTTTTAAATCATGACTTTGCCATATATTTGTAAACAGTAAAAACCTCACAGAAAATGCGTGCTTTGTAAAGGTTTGAAAAAAATTCCCAATAAAACAAACTAAGCCTAATATTTATTTATTTGTTAAATGTTTTTAATAAAATGATTTAATTTATTTTTGGCTGCGTTGGGTCTTCGTTAATGTGCGTGGGCTTTCTCTAGTTGTGGCGAGTGGGGGCTACTTTTCGTTGTGGTGTGTGGGCTTCTCAATATGGTGGCTTCTCTTGTTGTGGAGCATGGGCTCTAGGCACGAGGGCTTCAGTAGTTGTGGCACACAGGCTCAGTAGTTGTGGTTCGTAAACTTAGTTGCTCTGTGGAATGTGGGATCTTCCCAGACCAGGGCTCAAACCTGTGTCTCCTGCACTGGCAGGCAGATTCTTAACAACTGCAATACCAGGGAAGCCCAGCCTAACTTTAAAAAATTACTCTTTATTAAATTTCTAAATTCCCTCCATGGTTCAGGTTTGTTTTTGTTTTTGTTTTTGTTTTCATTTTTAAGTTACTTTTGGAGTCAGTTTTGTTACTTTCATTTTCTGGGTATATTTTTCTAGTGACTTAATTTTCCAACATTATTTTTACAGGGTTTAAAAGAATTCTGTCATATGACTAGTGTATTATAGTTATGCTGTCTTCCCTTTTGTAAATTCTTACATTTATGTATTATTAGCTTTTAATATTTTCTTTGTTATACACCATGGAAGTTTATATGTTTTCCTTTATATAAAGAATATCTATCAATTTAATATTTAAAAACTTATAATTCTTTCATTTTGGTTCTTATTTCTATTTATCTCTTTTTTTTTCTTTGATAGAACTAAATTACTGCTTCATTTTCTAACCCTTTGAGCTGATAAATTAATTCATATATTTTTTTGTTTAATAATAAATGCACTTTTATAAACTTCTTTAGTCTATTTTAATAACATTATTAAGGCACAATTGACAGGCCATAAATATTTAAATTGTACAAGTGGATATGCTGTGAAATAATTACTGCAGTCAAATTAATGAACTTATCCGTTCCTCCCAAATGTTTCCTTAGACTTCTATGCCCCACCGTGTTACCTCCCTCCTGCCTTCCTCCATACACTCTCTTCCATTCCCAGACAACCACTGATGTACGTTCTGTCACTGCACATTACTTTGCAGTTTCTAGAATTTTATATAAGTTGAATCATACAGGAAGTACTCTTTTTTGGGGGGGTGGTTCTGGTTTCTTTCACTCAATGTAATTATGTTGAGATCCATCCATGTTTTTGCACGTATCAGTTGTTCATTCCTTATTATTGTTGAATAGTATTCCAATGTACCAAAATATTATAGGTCATTTATACACTCATCTGTTGAGGGACATTTATGAGGTCTCTAGTTTAGTGATATTACATAAAAAGATGCTATGAACTTCCATATACCCCTATTTGTGGACATAAGCTTTCATCTTTCTTTGAATAATGTCTAGGAGTAAAATGACTTGATCCTACAGTAGGTGCATATTTAACTTTTAAAGAAACTACTAAAGTCGTTTCCAAAGTGATTGAATTTTTTACACTCCTCTGAGCAGTGTCTAAGAGTTCCAGTTCCTCCACATTTTCACTAATGCTCTCTGTGCTCAGTCTTCTTAACTTTTGCCATTTTAATAGGTGCCTAGTGGTATCTCATTGAGGTTTCAACTTGTTTGGATGTATCCTAGATATTTTGTGATTTCCTCTTGAAATAATTATTAAAGGGAGTTAAAAATTCCTACAGTTGGGATGTTTTATTTTTATTAGTATTATATCTGTTATACAATATCCTAAGATTATAATTTATATTTCAGTTGACCCTTGAATCACATGGGTTTGAACAGCACATATGTAGGTTTTTCTCAATAAATATGTATTACAGTACCAATCGATCTGCGGCTGTTTGTATCTGAGGATGCAGAACACATATACCGAGGGTAGACTGTAAAGTTATATGCGGATTTACTGCTGTGGGGAGCAACAGTGCCACTAAACCCTGTGTTGTTCAATGGTCAACTGTATTTCTAATGGAGACAAAAATAGTATTTACTTCTACTGATCTCATATAGTCATGAATTTTAATATGATAATGATAGAAAATACTTGGCACAATGGCAGGGATTATAAATTAAATGGCTTATACAATTGTTTTACTTATTTAAGATGTTCAGTGAAGAATCTGTTTATGATGGGGCATTGAAGAGAAAGAACTGGGGAATATGAGAGGAACCCAAGATTACCAGTTGTGAATCTGGTTATCCTATATTTATGCCTGAATATCTAACCTTGGGAATTCTCTCAACAAGAATCTCTACACATATTTCCATTCCCTGCAGGACTAGCTTCAGTGTCACATGACAAACCATCAATCTTGAGGAATCCTAAAGTTCTTAAATGATAAAAAAAAGCCATAAAATAAATGGCATAAAACAATGATTACAATTGTTAATATATAAATGGTCACTTATTGAGAATTACAATATCCAAAGTTAAAAATATAAAACTGTTCATTATAAAATTATATATCTGCATTGTGCTTTATGTATTTTTTCCAACATCTAAGACTTATCAGCATGCATATGTAAGGAAAGATAAGTATCTAAGGGGAGTAATTACTACCTAACTGAATCACAGACAAATATTTATGCCACCAGCTTAAATAACTGTTTGAACAATTAGTCATTAAGGAGTGATATGGATATCATTAAAAATACTATTGCCAAGTCAAAGGCAGTAATAAAACTAAAGATTCTGGTGATTTTAAAAATAACTTAAAAAAAAATAGAAACATAGCTTTATAAGACACTCATGAGTACCTAAAAGACAATTGTTATACCTATTAGGGAGACCTTGACCAAGTCAGACAGCTCTTCTGGGCCTCAGGTTCCTCATTATTAATGGGAGGATGCACTTACGTGTTTTCCACATCTTGTTAAAACTCTGATAGTTCATTGTTTTGTATTTTTATGTACCCCCCTTTTTGATAAAAGGTAAAAAAATAGATAGATTAGAAGGAACTACTTATTCCTACAACTCAGAGCAGTGGCCAGGAAATGTAGTACTCTAGAATAAACTCTATTAAGAAACCCTGGAAGAATTGGGTCACTTAGCCTGGAGAAAAGAATATTGAGGGACAGTATATTATGATCTCCTGAGGCATTTTCTCAGCATCTAAGCCAGATGGCTTTTCTTAGTTTTCTTGTTTAGGCCACGTGTAAATGAAGACATTAATATGACCTAGTGGCAGCTTTCTTTTTATTGGCCTTACAGAGACTGTCAAAATATTCCTGGGCCAGACTTGCCTGTGAACTGTATCTTCCCCTGGCTCTGAGCTACAAGTGGGGTAACTTAGTGAATAACCAAATGTAAGGATTCTGATGGAACAAAATGAAGTGACCCTTCCTACAGATCCCTGAGGAGTCTGGACCAATGAAGAAAATTGTAAACCAACATAAGAAATACAGTTTTGCTTTTTAACATATACATCAAAGAATCTCTATTCAGTAAAACAGTGAGTTATCCCACTGAGATCTGGACTGCTTCAGCTAGTGTTAATGCCAAAAATGCACACACACACATAACCACTATGATGGCAGTAACAACTTTTTTCAGAGTGGACATCTTGATTCCATAAAGACACATACTGAATATTCATTACCTTATCCATTTCATAAACATTTTCTACGAGGCTACTATGTAGTAGGCACTGTCCTGTGAACCTAGCATGTTGGTAAGCAGAAATGTATGTTAATTGTGTTCTTTAAGCTTAAGTGAAAGCAAGATAATGATCAAAATTTTGCACAATTAAATATAAAATTATCATTAAAAATGCTATAAATGGAAGTGAATAGATGCCACAAGAGTCCAACAGAGGGAATTAGCCTGCAGGTGTGAATCATTATGAGGTGATGACATTAAAGCAGACATTAAAGTGAAACAGAAAGGAGATTATTCCAAGCAGATGAAACAGAATGTGCAAGTGCCCTGCAGTCTCAGATATTTGATTTCATTACTTCCTACCCAATGTGTGTGGTTGAAATTATATGCTACCCAGCACCCCTTCATTCACTCATTATACAATACTTATTATATGTCTACTATGTGCTATGTATAGTCACTACTCTCTATGCTGGGAACAGAGTGATAAAAAAAAAAAGACTGGGTCTGGGACCTCATGGAACTTTTAATCTAGGGGAAGAGATAAATATTAAATTAATAGTTACACAGAATGTTGTTAAATTGCAATTATAATAAATTCCAGAAAGCAGATAACACAATGCTTTGCTTTGGGTATGGGACACAGTTGTGAGATGGGAACAGGAAGAATTCCTTGATGAAATAATATTTATGCTGAAGCTTGCAAGATAAAGAGATACAGTGTTGATTATTCCAAAAGCAAGAGAAAAAGTTATCCAGGGAGAGAAAATTATTGATTCAAAATTGCTGACACAGAAAGTATGTTGGTGCATAGGTGGAAAAGAATGATGACCATGGAAGTGGGAGCAGAACAGGCAAAGAGAAGTTCAGAACTGGCCTGACCTTGGAAGCAATGGTAAAATGTTTGGTCTCTATTTTAGTGGCATTAGCCAGTTACTGAAATAGTTTAAAGGGAAGAAAATATAATGAGATTTGTATATTAAGAATATTTGATGGGTCTTCCCTGGTGGCGCAGTGGTTGCGAGTCTGCCTGACGATGCAGGGGACGCGGGTTTGTGCCCCGGTCCAGGAGGACCCAAGTGCCATGGAGTGGCTGGGCCCATGAGCCATGGCCGCTGAGCCTGCGTGTCCAGAGCCTGTACTCCGCAACGGGGGAGGCCACAGCAGTGAGAGGCCCTCGTACCGCAAAAAAAAAAAAAAAAAAAAAAGAATATTTGATGACTGCTTTGTGGAGAATGGGTTAAATGTAGGCAACTGTGGAAAAAGATGATCAATGTGGAGACTATTGACATCTTTCAGGTGTAAGATGATGGTAGCTCAGAATAGAGATGTAGAGCAGGAGAGTGGATTTGATTCATGTTTATGTAACATGTTTAGGAAAGATCCAACTCTGTTTTCATGTCATGACCTACACCCAGTCACCCTTTTGCCAATACAAGCAGATGACAGTATGTACCATACTCTTTGAGCTCTTCTTGTCATAGTGATACATGCTGGAAGGGTTATATTTCTACCCATCCTTGCTCAGTTATCTTATATTTAGCTTTGGCCCAGGTGTGAGTTGCACTGATATATAAGTGCACCAAAGTTAAATCATAATGGTGCACTTTCTAGACCAAGGCTCAATGTTTATCTGAAAGAGAAAAATAGTTTTTATCAGTAGAGGTCAATAGCACAATAGCACATTTTAAAGAAGTATTACATCTGATGGTAAAACAAGGATAATACAATTTCAATAAAAATAATTTAAGTCAGAGATAGAAGAGTTTTATCCTGATGAAAAGTTGAAAAAAATTCAATACTTAAAGTAGGTAGATTAAAAAGGTATTGGGTCATGAAGTGAAGTGTGAACCATGGAAACTTCTAGAGCTTCTGCAAGGGGCTCTGAAGATTGTTCACTGTAGTTTTCATAACTGGTGCCACCTAGAGTTATGCAATGAGCTGCCTGACCAAATGTTTGTGGCTATACTGGTCCAGCTCTGCTCCTTGTCTGCTCTATGCATTTAGACAAGTCATTTCATCTGTTGGATCTTCTAATTTCAGAGTTAGACTGTATTGCCTGGACATGCTAATCTAGCTACACAATTCTATGATTCCAAGCCAATATTGGAAATTGAAAATAAGCTAGATTTTTAAAGTGTTGAAGCAGTATTTTCTGCTTAGGTCTGGGGTAGGTTTCTTCTCACTCAAAGTTTCTTCTAAAGGTAGATCGTGATATTTAGTGAAACTGAAATCAGATCAGGATATTTAGTGAAATTGAAATCAGATCAGGATATTCAGTAAAACTGAAATCAGGTTGGGATATTTAGTGAAACAAAATCTGACTTCGTTCCATCAGTAGGCCTCAGTGAAACCTCACTTCATAATTTTGTGGTTCATTCAGATATGCTTTGTTTCTGAGTCCTAGATTAGCAAGTGTTTTACAAGATGAGGTCTCAGTAAATCTGCCAACACAGAAATGTGCAATCCTCAATGCCTGAACTCAGTTTTCCATACAACTTGACGAGGCTTGCTATGAGACCAAAATATATTTTCAGCTGTTACAGACAGCCCTTAAACATTTGCAGCTCGATGCAGTTGAATATTCACACTGTGTTTTTAATTAGGCTAATGTGTGCTTGCTCCAATGTATAATAAAATACATAATCCATAATTATAACCCCTTTGCACTGCTTCCTGTCAGAGGGATTGGTAAAAAAATTCTTGTTCTATCTTTCAATTTGTTAATGGGATTATGATGAGTAAAAAGTCTGATTACCATGGCCGAGCAGGCATGCCTTAGCAAGGTGAAAGGATTAATACTACAGGTCATCAGTAATTTAAAAATGTCAATTGCCAGGCTCATCCATGGGTTTCTGAGAAACGAGAGAATCTAGAAAATGTTTCCTCCTGGGAGATGAGAAAATTGGCTGAGTGGAGAAAAAGTAGCCTTACACAACTCTCCAATTCAAAACTGTGCACCAGTGAAAAGAAATACTCCATCCGTGAATCTACATACTGGGAACAAAAAATAAGAGTGAAAAGGAAAATTGATTTTCAGTGAATAGAGTTTAAAACATATTTTATATTATGAATCTTACCCTGGGTCTTCATCATGACTCTTACCATCTATTACTATGTACTGTTATTTGCATTTTCATGTGTAAGATTTTTTTCCCCCTAGGTGGATTTCACACTCCACAAGGCAGGGATTTCAGCATGTAGCACTGGATGTTGTCCATGGTGGGTGCAGGACACAAGCTCACTAATTATTATGAGAATAATCCCTAGTGTTTCATAGATGTCCAGGCCAGAAAAGGCCATTTCAAGTCAATCTTAGTAGACTTCAATGGCAGGTATATTTTCATTTTTAAAATGTATAGAATTAATGTTTAGTGAACTACAATACAAAATACTTAATCCTGTGTCTTTTGTCAAATGTATTTTTCCCTTCTGGAGTTTTTGAATATAGAGGCTTTTATGGCTGCTTATCTACTTTATAATTATCACAGCTATAGAGTCCACTAGGTGACATGAAGATGCCAACAAGTCTTGGGTTGCACAGAATAAACATTCAGAGGCTTGAAAACAGAAATTTAAAAATTAATGTTATTCTCAATATAAATAGAAATCAATTCTCTCCAATTGTTAGGGAGTGGGAAAATTCTAAACCCCTCCACAAATTATTTTATTGAATTATCTACCCTCTCCTTGAATAAGAAAGATTACTTTCTATAGTCTGGAGAACAGTAGAGGGGGAAAAAAGGATAGCTGGAAGCTTCTGTGCTTGCAATGGGAAATAAAGCATAATACTCATTGGAGATGAAAAAATACAGACAACCTAAATATTAGTTCTTTCTAATACATTTTAAACAATTTCCATTTAAGTAAATAAAATTCTGAAAATAATTGTTTACAAATAAAAGAGCAGTGATTTAAATATTTTCAAGTCAATAAACAAAATAAGTTATATTTTATTTATTCTGACACTATATAAGTAATAATAGTTTCCTTTTCTAGGACTATTTTTCAGCTGTCTTTGATGTATCTTTGTTGTCTTATAAGAAAGCAAAAGAGCAAAATAGTGTGGAGGTTTCTTTGGAATTAATTTTGTCAATACTTCTGTTCTCTTTATTACACAATATAAGAACAATTAAGTCATTTTAAAAAAGAAAGTAACTTTGAAGATAATTTTACATTATTGCCTTTCTTAAAAAAAACAAAAAGTTGAGGGACCTAATAAGGAAACACATTTTATTACAATTGTTATTGATGCTATAAAACACAATCTTAACAGCCAGGAAATGCAATGCAATTGATCATATGTTAGAAATACATTAATTTGAGTTACTGTATTTTTCATATGTAGTTTGAAATTATGTATAGACATAAAGATGTCTTATTGCATAGTATAAATCTATGCATTACTATTTCATTACATTAAATTAAAGCCATGTCTATAAGAGATTTTCCCTGAATACCTGGCACAATTTCCTGGAGGGTGCTCTCTCAGATTGAACCAACCATGATCTATTATTTAGGATAATTGTCTCCATAGCCCCAGCTCTTGTCTATAGTTTGCTGCTTTTGACCTATTGTTTCTTGAAACAGTCATTGGACGAAAATAATCTCATCCATAAAAATGACCGTTTAATAGTAAAAAATAAAGGACTTTACTGAGGACAGAATAATCAAACACGAGACAGCAGTTTAACAGCCCTTTTTAAAGGCTACTTTGTTTTCAGGAAGGAAATGCTGCATCTCAGATCCATCTCCATCACTCAGTGTGTCAAGAAGTGACGGCAAAGGAATGTGTTCCCAGCCTGTCTGGGTTCCTCTTGCAGGAACCTTGCTCAGCTGTTGTTAGCTGAGCTCAGAAGAAAAATAATGCTTCTGGTCAGTAGGATCAGAGCATATTTTTCAGATTACCTTCCAAAATAATGGTATACTTTTGATGTACTTATATGAAATCATCAGTACATTAACAAAATATCCTGCTTCTAACTATGTATAGTACCCAAATTACCTAAGTATTTGCCAGGTAAATGCAGTGTGTGTGTATGTGTGAGTGTGTGTAACCTTAGGTCTCTCTGCTCCTCAAAGCCCAAACGTTTTAATTAGTTTTTAATCCTTTCTTAGGCATAATTTCAAGAAACATGTTTAACATCATATTACACTGATCTACTTTCCTCACCTCAGCCACCCAAAGCATGATTATCTCAGTATTTTACATTCTATCTTTGCCTATTTGAAACTTTCCTAGAGTTAAATTTGTAAGAGAGTAGAGTTTCTTTGGCTTCCAAATACTAACTGAAGAATGCTACATATTTTACTGTTTCTTTTTCATGTGGTGATGCAGTCTCCTGCTCAGGTTTATAACCTTGGAGGTCATCTTTCATCCTGAACACCCTTTGATTATAGATTTACATCACACAAATCTCCTTCTATCATCTCCAGAACATAGCAAGGCTCTGACCAAAGCTGTCTCAGGAAGATGCCAATTCAATAATTCATACCATTATTATATCTTGGCCGGTCACAGTAATTCATCCTAGTTGTAACACCAGTAACTCTCTTGGTCCTGTATTTTAGTAGTGCTGAAGAAGTCTCCCATCTATTGCCAGTGTTGTGACTCTAATGTATGTGATCTATTCATCTAATACAATTGAATTATGCACCTAAGTGTCTCCATTCCATTAACTATTTATACAGCTTTTAGCACCTCAATACCTAAATTCTTCAACAAAAGATAATATAATCAACAGTTACAAGGATTGAAGGGGTATCATAACCTGAGAAGCAGCTTTGGGGAAGCTTACTGTTTCTGTGAAAGAACCCATCTAGAAAATAAAAAAGGAACCAGAAACATAAAGAGGTGTCAAATCAACCCTATTAAAAGACAAATCTAAAAGTGAAACTGCAATAGAATGAGGGAACGTTATCTGAAACTACTTTCGAAAGTTTTGAAGGCTCTGCATTAAGCTAAGTGGTAAGACTGGTAAGAAAGTGTCTGTTTATTACATTATTTAACTGATATTTATTAGGCATCTAATATGTGCTAGGTGCTTTCTAGAATCCAGCAGTAAACAAAAAAAAGTCTATGAAACATTAATGGAAGTGAATGAACAGAGAGACAATTACTATGTGATTGTGCTCTAATGAGTCACACCTGAGGATGGCAATACCTTGGCTATAATTTGAGAATCTCACTCTCACTTCCTAATCAGCCCCTGATAGAATGTTCTCTTATGTTCTTGTGGGAGCTTCCTATTCACTTGCATGAAGGCAGAATATGGGCAAACACCTGTCTAATTTTATAAAGTAAATCTGAATTGTCTTGTGTTTAGATCTGTTAAAAGAAAGGAGCCAACAGTTGAGAAAGTGAAGGCATAGGATAGTTTTAAATTTCAATAATAGTCAATGATAAGTTTAAGTTTAAAATGCTATAGAGTAATATAGAAATATGTTAGAAAAATATAATAGAAAATAAGTAGAAATATAATCTACAGAAAGTAGATGAAAGTCATTAAACATTTTCCTTTTGGAGAACTCTCAGGGGAAGACTTAGATTTTTAAAAAAATATTATTATAAGGCCACTGACCATCTCACTGAGAAGAACAGATTTTGATGAAAAACAAAGTGAGTTTGTGACGGTAGGTATAGACAGCTCTTTCATGAAGTATAACAATATTAAAATAGATAAAGTGAAGTCAAAAGAAGTAATATGTTTGAGGATGGACTTTTCTAGAATGAGAGGTGATCTTGTGTGTTCTTTGACAGGGAGAACTTAATTTGGAAGAAAATGATGAAACAAGTAAATAAGTAACAGAGGGAATTATTCACAAAATACAGCTCTAAAGGAATAGTAGAGTCATTAGATAAAGATGAGGTTGAGCAGTAAAGGTTAACAGAAATACAGAAAGTGTAGGTTAGATTGGAAGGGAGAAACATAAGGAGTGGACGGTAAGATTGAGCTGTCTCTCTCTGTCAATAAACGGCTTCATAGCTCATGAAGGGAATTCACACTATCTTTGTTGAGTGAGTATTGTGTGGATTTACATAAAGATACGGTGGGCATATAAAGAAGAGATGGTTTGAAGTAAGCAGTGTGTATGCAAAATTTCCACATGGAGTCATTTAGTTAACAGTATTTGTGTTGAGCCCACCATAAGAAAACACTTTCAGAAACATTACAATAGCAGTGAGGTACTAACGATGTTTGTTTCATGATGTCATCCAGCTGAAGTTTAAACGTTTTATGTCTTGTGATAAGAAGACACTTAATGGATGTTACTTTTAACCATAAGCCATGCCACTCTTTAATATGGTGTTTATGTACAGTGAGAGGATCTAAATTCTAGTTTGAGTTTGGAAATTAATGATCACTTTCTCTTAGCCTCATGCTGTGTGCCTCAACTTCTAACCCTGTTTTATACACTCAGGAACTCTTCTTTCATTACCCAGAAATTTTCCTATATCTTCCAACTATTCTTAGGATTATTTCTACCTCTTCAACTACTCCAAAATATTAACTTTTCTTTTGAAAGCACCATTTCTATGACCACTAAGTGGCAGCTTTTCATTCTCCCACAAGCATTCTCCTAGGGCCAAAAGTGAGCTAGAAATTCCCTTAGGTCCACATGACTGCTCTCTGATTCTACTCATCACTGGCTCCTCCCCTGACTTTCTTGGAAAACTATTTCCAATTATACCACCCACATCATCTATCACCATCACTGATTGATGTCCTAATCACACCCACAATATCAATGAAGATTTTGAAAACTTTCTGGAACACATTTCTATTCTTGTATTTATCCTGTGAGAATTCAATACTCATAAATATGTCCCTTTAAGAACTCTGGGCTTTGAGGTTGATTCCACTTGGATACCCCATCCACTCTGACTTTCGTGCTTCAAGATGAGGGCCACACCTGGGCTTAGAGTATATTTAGGTCATATATCACCTCTGTCTTCAAGTTCATCTCATAAATTACATCTACAAGTGTATTCTTAACACCCATGATCATATTATTACTCTAAAACCTCTTATGGATATTACTATATATTAGAAAATATTATTCATATCACTTCATATAGCATCTAAGACCCTTTAAAATTTTACTTTGACCTTACATACTTCTGACTTTTTGAAGAAGACCTTACTTCCTTCAAAATACCCTTTTCTCTAAAATGAGAAAGTTCACTTTATGATCTATGAGTAAATTATGAAACTTTCACGCCTCAGTGCCTTAGCTAATTCTGTATCTTACATCAAGACTAAGATTTTCTTCATTTTTCTGTCTTTCTATATCCCAGTTCTTCTGGGCCTAGCTCCAATATCCCACATTTAACCTTCCTTAAATCTCTGCTTCTAATCTAACCTTGCATGTGTTTCATCATAATCTCAAAGCACTTGACTTACATCTTTCTCTTTCCTTATTATAGTGAATTTATAAATAAAGTAGGCATGCAATATTGATTCAGCGATAACTTCCCTTGGTCTAAGTTTCCATACTTATAAAAAGAGATAGCTAGAATAGATGTCACCTAATACTCCTATTAGCTCAAATATGTTACGATTTACTAGCAGACTATCAAATTTTCATCATTTTGTATTTACCAATTACTCCCTCTAAATAGTTTGTATGGTACTTGTATTGCAGTGCTTCACCAGCTTCCTTTATCTAGTTCCTGTTTATTGAGAGCTTGCTGTATACAAACACAGTATGTATAGTGTGTATGTGTGTGTGTGTGTGTGTGCACATAAAATCATGAGCCATAACCTTAAGTGGATTTCCAACCAGTTCAATGAAATTCTCTGAACTGTCCCATTTACATGGACTCATTGGCTTTACATACACTGTCAATTCTTTCCATAAAGCATACATATGGAGTCCTATAGTAGACTGAAAACTTACTCTTATCAATTGAGTTGTATGCTTCCCAAGACACAGTTGTGTTTATTTTCAATTATGTTCACACCAATTTTATGTAATATTCTAATTATTTAATTTAATTGTATATTATATAAGCTGATGAAAGATGAATACAAAAAGAGAGCTGTTAATCTTAAGAAAAGTAATTTAATTTGAATGCCTATGATGGACATATCCTAAAGTGATCCCCAATGAATCATACTCTTGTATAATCACTCACCTTAAGTACAGGTAGAAACTGTAACTTTCTTCTAACCAATAGAATATGACAAAGCTAAGGAGATGTCACTCCCTTGCTTAGGTTATGTTATATGGCAAAGGTGATGGCATGTTTCTCCTATGATTCTATTACATTATGAAAGACTCCATCTTAGCACACTAGAGATAGAGATCCTTATGTTGGCCTTAAAGAAGCAAAGAGCCATGTTGAAAACTACCTATAGAGAAAGCCATGTATCAAAGAACTGTGGGCAGATTCTATGACCTATGGGTAGCTTCTATGACAAGCAAATAGCCAGTAAGAAGCCAGGATCCTCAGTCACAAAGCCACAAGGAAATAAATTTGGCCATAAACCTGAAGGGGCCTCAAAGAGGATTACCTCCTAGTTAAACTTCAGATGAGAATATAGTGTAGTTGACAAGTTGGTATCAGCTTTGTGGGCATCTGAGCAGAGAAGCCAACTATAAGTTATGTCAGGAGTCCTGACCTTCAAAACCTGGAGATAATAAATGTGTGTTATTTTAAGCTGCTAAATTTGGGGTAATTTGTTATGCAGCAATAGAATCCTAATACAATTCCACAGAAAGGTTCATTAAAATCAATTTCTTAGTTACAAAAAGAGCTACCACATAATACTACTGTGCAATTCAGTCAAGGTAAGGCAATGATAAATATTGGAGGGGAAAAAAACCCCATAAATTTACACAAGTATATTTCAGATGTGGCTCCATTTTAAAGAATTTCAATCTAGAAATCATAAATAATGCATTAGGAAAGCTTATGTAAGGAAAATAGTGATAAATTAAAATCACTAGCTTTATACTCAAATCAAGCCATGGACAATACCAAAAGATTGAAGAATTATTTTATGCATCTCTGTTTTAAGTTAGAATAATGAAGTTAAAGAGTATATCCTTAAAAAAAATCATCCCATCCTTTAACTCTTTCAGTTATCAAACCCAACACAGCTATTGATTATGTTGAATAAAAGAGTTTTCTCTGTGACAGCTAGAGGAATCTGGCTTAATTAGTGACAATAGGATAATCATCACTATAGCATCCCTTCCACAGGCATTCATATGGAGAAGGGGAAAAAAAAAAAAACTCTGGCTGAGACTATAGGGAAGTTTTCACAAAAGTGAAAGCATTTGACATGGGCAGTGGATAGGGAAGAACAAATGGGTAGGGCTTCAATAGGTCAGAATGGTAAAGGAGAGTCCCAATAATAAGCATACCCTAATATCAAGTGCAGTGGTAGATGAGACAATGTGAATTTCAGAAATGGTGAGAGTCCAGAGAAAGAAGTCACTAATCATGAAATAACTGAATGTGTCCACCCACTAGTTTTAGTGCTCTGCCCTTCATTTTGCAGGAAATAGGATGTTCATTTAAAAAATCCCAGAGTCTTTGAACCCATGATATTTTTAGGAAAAATCAGTTTGGAGCTTTAACTATAAGTACAGTAAGACTCAATCCAATTCCCAAAAAGTACAATGTAAATAAAAGAGAATCTCAAGACCAGAAAAATGAGCTCACTAATATTATACCAAGTGGGAAGAAAGTCGGAGCAGTTTGTAATGGAACACTGTACCCAGGTGTCTACTGTTGAAGAAAGCTCAGTTAACTAAGAACTCCATTAAAAAGTATGGTATATAACCTTCGATTATTGAAATTTTTATTGCTGCTATATTATCCTTACACGAATGCCCATTATCCCAGATACTGGTTCTCATAGGTTTTTGTTAGCTGCTTTATCATGTTGCAGTTTATACTACTTAAGCAGGCCATGATGATATATTACAGTCAGCTAAAATGTAGAACATTCTTAGATTTATTTTGACACCTAAAGCAACTTTTCATTAGGCTGGTAACAAGCCGGACAGATGCCACAGTCCTCACAAAAGTATCATTAGGATGTTGAAAAAGTGCTGACATAAATGTGGACATTCTCAAGAACATGTTTAAGAAATTGATAGGGTGGAAGCTCTTAATTTTTTCAAGTAGCAGTAGGGGGGATATATATATGCAAATGGCAAAGCAATGGTGCCCATTTTTCTTTACAGAAAAAAATCACATTATGCACATCTAAGAGCTCCACTTTCCTTGACTGACTTTTTAATGAAATTACAGAGAGCACGGAAGCATTGTTTGATCAATATCAAGTGCCTCCAACAGCTGCTTGGCAATTATTGGAATGGCATGAACATTGCATGGAACACACAAAGGACTCAGGATGAGATAGGCAGAGGAGCTCACTGAAATGTATTATTAAGTAATGAAGCATAGAAACAAAAACAAAGCCATACTCTTTATTTTGAATCTCTATGTAAATTTATTTCATCAACTATGTGAGGAAAAAAATAAATAAAAGAAGGATACAATCCCTAAGGGAGTTACTAAGGGAGTTACTAAGGGAGTTCCCTATGTATCACTGTGGAAAAATCTCCACTAGACTTTCTGTAGATTTGAAGTTAGGTGAGACCACCAGTCCACCAGATGCATTGCTTTAATAAAACAGTTTTCACATAATTCAAGTGGGGTTATTACAGATACATTTTTTAAAAGTGATCTGCCAGATTGAGTTAGTTAAGTGTATCAGAAAACAGACATCACATAATCTGTAGTTATGCATTTATTTATATTATATATAACAGTATTCATGGCGGTTCATCCAAACCTCCTTTTTTTTACAAGTTAGGAACCATATCTCTCAATTATCTGTCTTTAGCTAAACTAAGTTAGTCATCCCTTTATGTTATTGATATCTTTTCAAGCTTTGAGCCATTGATTTTTTTCTTGATTATGTCTGCTTTCCATTGTACCAAGTCCTCTATTATAATTTTTCAAAATTTAACTCAACAGGTTTGAAAAACCATTCCATTCTTATTTCCAGCTTTCTACTCAGTATCTTTCAATGGCTATATACACAGTTTGAATAATTTTTATTATTTAATACTTACCATTTTATAACACACAAACAGCCTTCAATTTTCTGTGTGAATGGCTTGCCATGCTAAACATGGTACTTTCTTACTTAATGGGACATACTTGAACCACTCCAAAGACTACCTCCACCCCCTGTCTAGAATTTTAGCAAAGTGCTCACTCCTAATTGCTGCTATTAGCATTAAAAATAGGAATTAGCAAACAATACTACCTTTACTTTATTATTCTAATTATCTTGACAATGATGTGATCTGGTTTTTGTTACACATGTAGACCTGGCCAGCATGCTGTTGACCACATGTTATCTCTCAGTGTTTAAACACCAAGATTTCATGTCATTTTTTCTGTCATGATCACATATTTGGTATGTTGCATCATCTATTTATCTATATCTTAACTGGATAAATCAGCACAATAGACTTAAGTTTAAACTTCTTGCTCGAATCACACAGGGAAAGTTGAGTCATTATCTTGTGAGTGTTTCTCCATCTATTTGTCCTTATCCTCTCAATCCAGATGATTGGGAATTGACCAGAGAAAGAAGAATAAGATAACCTGGCACAGAGCAAATGAAACACAAATGAAGTCTGGGAAATCAAATCCAAGAGATACTGGAAACGTGTGAGAGACATTCAAAAAATACTTCTGTATGCATTTTCCCCTACAATCTAAGCTCAGTCTCTATCTAATATCATGTAAATATCCTGATTTCCTGTGTATTTCTGGATTCCTCTATGGATACTTGCTTTAGTTAGAGCTCACAGCCACGATTGTGTTAGTCTCCATGAATTATTTTACTGTGGTATAAATGCCAGAGCTTATTTGTGGTTCATGGGAAGTTCTAACTATTTTAAAAATACAAAGAACTTATTTTTTCACAAAGTAACACACTACATATATACATAACATGCAGTTTTATGGGTAATTTATGTACAGGTGAGGCTGTATATTAAAAGGGAAATAAAAGCACCAGTAGATGTCCCCTGATCCTCTAAATGTCCTCCTTGAGAAAGATATTATTGACCATGGAAATAGTGATTCTCTTAGCTAAATCTTGATTAATACTGGACTGCTACCTTCAATAACTTGTTCAAGGGGGTTGTCAAGGAGCTGAGTCAAATCTCAAAGCATCTCCTAAGCAGACCAGTTGCTCACCATATAAGTTCCTGTCAGAATCCCAACTTCAAAATTTAGTCTCTTTTTTTCTTTTCTTTTTCCTTTTATTAATTATATTTCTTCTCTAGTGTTACTATAAGTTGAGATCTGCTCATAATTAATCTTTCTTCCCTAAAATTGTTAAAAGAAAATAACATCCCTTTCACAGTACAACTTTTCAGAAGAGGGGCTGATTTACTGCTTCATATGCTTTGTATTGCAAATATAATAATATGTACTATTAATAATCAAAAATATAAAAGTATAGGCTGACTAGTGTTCACATGTTTGCATTCATTTTTTTCAGTCCAGACTATATATTAATTATAGACACTTTTAATTTTCCATGATCTTCATTTTTCTTTGGGGGAATATTAGATGCTCATATTTAAAAATAAAATGCCTTTATAGGATTTCCCTTTCTCAAATAACATAATAGGTAATTAATACTAATCAAAAAAACATTTCCACTGAAAACAACTATAAAAATGAACCACATATAAAAATAAAAATTATTTGGAGGACTCAGAGAGCTAAAAAAAATCAGTGAAGAATTTTGAGCTGAAAATCTATGAGAAGGTAAGCCAGAGAGATGAGACTAATTTTTAACCAGAAATAGACTAGCCTGACAGGAATTTAATCTCAGACTCAAATCACCTTAATCTCTGAATAAATGAGTTATTCATTTGGAATTGCTAGTTCACATATAGCCATGAGAATTAAATGTAAATATTTTCTGTCAGAAAATAGTATTTCTGTCACCTCAAAGTATCCTTATACAATGGCTAGTACTCAAGCAAAACTATTCAGGAAGATGAAAGATAAGATAGCATGATTTAAAAGTCAAGAGAACCAAGACTTTAGAAACAAATATAGAGAATATCTGCAATGGAGTTAATAGTCATGGACAGTTAAATAAACAGGCTTAAAATATTCAAAATAAAAACAGAAAATTATTGCAGAAAAAAAACACTAAAAACTTAACCAAAAAAAAAATTATATCTGAAAAACAGACAATTTTAACATAAAAGTGGGTTATACATATATACATACATGTAAATGGAATTCTAGAAATAAAAAAAAAATCAAGAATTCAATAGATAACTTTAATAGCAGATTAGATAGAAGAGAAAAAAACGTTTACAAGACTGATCATTAGAAAATATTAAAGCCCAGGAAGTCAAATAGAAAATTTATAAGATCATAAGAGGCATGTGAAACTTGGTGAAACATTAATATAAAATTGGAGTCCCATAAAAATGAGGAGAGAGAATGAGCTAGAAGTAAGATTTTGAGAAAATCTGACTGAGAATTTTCCAAAACACTTTTAAGACATAATTACTGATACAAGAAATGCTAAAAATATCAAACAATAAATACTAGATAAAAGAAAAAGAAAAACTAGCTACAGCATGTTACAATATTAGGCAAGCAAAGACAAAGAGAAAATTCTTGAAAGCAACTAGAAGAAAAATAAATCCATTATCCTCAAAAGTGCAATAATAAGACATGTAGATGAATTTAAAGAAGAAATGACAAGAGTTAAAATAAAAATAACTGACAATTCGAATTTTATATGAAGCAAAAATATCTACCAGAAATGAAAGTTTGTATTGTGAATAGACCTGCAGTAAAAGATATAGTAAAGGGAATTCTTCAGGCAGAAAGAAAATTATCTGATGTGAAACCTGATAATGTAAAAATGAGAGAAGATTTCTAAAAAAGTAAACCTACTGGTAAATCTAAATTAATATTGATAGTTTAAAGCAAGGATCCACAAATATTTTTCTATAATGGGTCAGATAGTAAATATTTTACACTTTGCTGGCCATATAGGCCCTCTTTTTCATATTTCTCATTTTTGTCATTAAAATATATATACATATATAAATATTTTTAGCTCACAGGCCATAAATAAACAGACTGGGGGCTAGACTTATTGAATCCTTGTTTAAAGCAACAACAATAAAATAGTATAGTATGCAAAATATAAGCAGGATTAAAATATATGAGAAGATATTACAAAATACAGAAAGAAACATGGAATTCAAGTACTTTAATGTTCTTGTATTTTCTGGTAAGCATTAAAAGTTTCAGTTTAAGGTAGATTTTTAGTAATCATTGATATATGTTGAAATCCCTAAGACATTAAAGTAATAATAAAATATGTATAAGTATTAGGCTAATACAAATTAAATTAGTGTGTTAAAAAAATACTTGATTAACTCAAAACGAAAAAAGGGAAAAAAAAGAATCATCTGTGGTACTAATAGAAAATAAATAGTAATATGTAGTTAAATACCCAAATATTGGTAATCATATTAAATATAAATGAACTTAAACTCCAATTAAGGTACAAAAATTATCAGACTATATACATATATCTATATCTCACACTATATATATATATATATATATATATATATATATATATATATATATATATATGCTTTGTAGAAGAAATATCTGAGATATAAAATTAAGAAAGGTTGAAAATGTGAGGATAAAACCTCCACTTTCAGTTAAAAGCAGAAGGTTGCAGAAATGAGGGATCTGCCAAGAACAATTAAGACCAAACAAACTACTAAAATATTCTGATTGGTGGCATCAGGAAGTTGTGGAAACATATATGAAAGAGAGTAAAACTCCCTCCCTTAGAGAGGTACATAAATTAAATTCACCATCTTTTCACTGGAGGCATTTTTAAACACTTTGGGTATGAACTAAGGGGTGAGAATCTGGGTTTGCCCTGTCGGAAGACCACTTCTGTGGTACGGGGAACTTAGAAGAGCTTTTTGCAATTTTAAAGCTATAAATTAAAGAAAAAAATAAGTACTACAGATAAATATGTACTACAAAACTACAGTGAGGTATCACCACACACCAGTCAGAATGGCCATCATTAAAAAGTCTACAAATAATAAAAGCTGGAGAGGGTGTGGAGAAAAGGGAAACTTTGTACACTGTTGGGGGCATGTACATTGCTGCAGCCAATATGGAGAATCATATGGTGGTTTCTTCAAAAACCTAAAAGTAGAGTTACCATATGATCCAGTAATCCCACTCCTGGGCATATGTCTAGAGAAAATTCTAATTTGCAAGGGTACATGCACCCCAGTGTTCATAGCAGCAGTATTTGCAATAGTCAAGATATGGAAGCAACCTAAACATCCATCAACAGATAAATGGATAAAGAGGATGCAGAATATATATGTGTGTGTATATATATATATGTATATATATATATACATATATATATATATATATATATATATATATATATAGTTACTCAGCCATATATAAGAATGAAATAATGCCATTTGCAGCAACGTGCAACATGGATAGACCTAGAGATTATCATATTAAGTGAAGTAAGGCAGACAGAGAAACGAAAATATCACATGATATCACTTATATGTGGAATCTAAAAGAATAATACAAATGAACTTATTTACAAAACAGAAATAGACTCACAGACACAGAAAACAAACTTATGGTTACCAAAGTGGATATTGGGTAGGGGGGAGATAAATTAGGCATTTGGGAAACAGATACACACTACTATAAGTAAATTACATAAACAACAAGGACCTACTGTGTAGCACAGGGAAATATATTCAATACTATACTGTAAAAGAATCTGAAATTCAGTTTATATATAAAACTAAATCACTTTTCTGAATACCTGAAACTAAGACAACATTGTAAATTAACTATATTTCACTAAAAAAATAGTTGTTAAAAATAGTTATTCATTTTTTAACTTTTTATAATTTATTAAAATTGCTACAGTGTCTATTTGTTTATATTTTCTCCCCTTCTTATTTTTTTCAAGTTTTTAAGTTAATTTTTATTGGAGTATATTTGATTTACAATGTTGTATTAGTTTCTGCTGTATAGCAAAGTGAATCAGTTACACATATACATCTATCCACTGATTTTGATTCTATTCCCATATAGGTCATTACGGAGTACTGAGAAGAGTAGAGTCTATTAGTTGTTATTAGTTATCTATTTTATATATAGTAGTGTGTATATTTCAATCCCAATCTCTCAATTTATTCCTCCCCCCCTTTCCCCCTTGGTAACCATAAGTTTGTTTTCTACATCTGTGACTCTATTTCTGTATTGTAAGTAAGTTCACTTGTACCATTTTTTTTAGATTCCACATATAAGTGATATCATATGATATTTGTCTTTGTCTGACTTTTTTCACTCAGCATGACAAGCTCTAGGTCCATCCATGTCATTGAAAATGGCATTATTTCTTTTTTTATGACTGAGTAATATTCCATATAAATATGTACCACATCTTTTTTAATTTATTTATTTTATTTTATTTTATTTTTATTTTTTGGCTGCATTGGGTCTTTTTTGCTGCTTGCAGGCTTTCTCTAGTTGTGGCAATCAGGGGCTACCCTTCATTGCGGTGCATGGGCTTCTCATTGTTGTGGCTTCTCCTGTTGCAGAGCATAGGCTCTAGGCACATGGGCTTCAGTAGTTGTGGTGTGTGGGCTTCTGTAGCTGTGACACACAGGCTCAGTAGTTGTAGTGAGCAGACTCTAGAGCACAGGCTCAGTAGTTGTGGTGCACGGGCTTAGTTGCTCCACAGCATGTGGAATCTTCCAAGAACAGGGCTTGAACCTGTGTCCCGTGCATTGGCAGGCAGATTCTTAAGCACTGCACCACCAGGGAAGACCCCCTTTATTTATTTATTTATTTATTTTATTTATTTAAAATTTTTTTTGGTGTACCACATCTTCTTTATCCATTCCTCCGTCAATGGACATTTAGGTTGCTTCCATGTCTTGGCTATTGTAAATAGTGCTGCAATAAACATTGAGGTGCATGTATCTTTTCAATATATGCCCAGGAATGGGATTGCTGGATCATATAGTAGCTCTACTTTTAGTTTTTTAAGGAACCTCCATACAGTTCTCCATACTGAACCTCCATACTGTTCTCCATACTGTTCACCATACTGTTCTCCATAGTGACTCTACCAATTTACATTCCCACCAAGAGTGTAGGAGGGTTCCCTAAAAAATAGGTATTCTTGATGGAGAACTGTACATAATTTTAGAGAATGATGCCACCATTACAAATGTAAGATGTCTGACCTCAAAGAGACCTTCCGGAAAACTTGTTCATTCTTTGATTTTCCTCAGCAACTTCTCTCTAGTTCTCTTCTGCAAATATCCAGAGCCTCAAATAGTCTCTGTAAATCTACTATTCAACCTCTACTCTTGTCCCTCAGCAAAGGTTACCTGAAAACACAGAAGGAAAATCTCAAGGTCATAGAGTATGGAATGCCTCAGGTTCTGGTTCTCACACATGCTTCCTAATGCTTTTTTTTTTTTAATCAGACTTTCCTTTCTAGGCCCAGTTTCCCCATCAGTGCTCCAGAGATCAACCAGTTTCCCCCAAGGCCTTGTTTCAGCTATTTTTAGTACTTTTCATTCTCAGCTTGTTCTTTCCCATTGCCTCTTTCTTTTCAGCCTGCAAACCTGTGTAAATCTCTCTGTTTGCAAATAACCCTTCTACAAAACTGTTTGACTCTATCTTTTGACTTCACATCATTGATATGTGTAATCATTGCTTTTTTCAGATTATAAAGGTTTACTGTAGATACAATAATTGAAAGTTTCAGAAATGTATAATTAAATAAAATTTGTCCAGAAATGATCATTTTAGTTAACTCTTTAACATATTGGTGTATTCCTTCTAGTATTTTATTCTGTGTATATCTGTGTTGTTTTATTTTCTAACACAAATGTAACATAAGTTAATGTAGATTAATTCCTATTGTTTTCACATTATTATATCAAGAATATTATCTTTGTCACCACGTATTTCTTGAAAAATAATTTTAATGGCAGCATGTTAGTCCATTTTTTGCTGTAGCATGAGTTTATTTTGCTTATACTGTGGTATTAATGAATATTTTGTATTTGTCACTTTAATGAACAAATAAATATATGTTTATTAAAAAATAAGTGGGGGACTTCCCTGGTGGTGCAGTGGTTAAGAATCTGCCTGCCAACACAGGGGACATGGGTTCGGTCCCTGGTCTGGGAAGGTCCTACATTCTACAGAGCAAAAAAGACCCTGTGCCACAACTACTGAGCCTGTGCTCTAGAGCCCATGAGCCACAAATACTGAGCCCACATGCCACAGCTACTGAAGCCCTCATGCCTAGAGGCTGTGCTCCACAACAAGAGAAGACCCCACAGTTAGAAGCCTGCACTCCTCAACAAAGAGAAACCCCTGCTCACTGCAACTACAGAAAGCCCATGTACAACAACAAAGACCCAAGGCACCCAAAAATAAATAAATAAATAAATAAATAAATAATTTTTTTAAAAAGTAAGTACTATGAATGGTGTTCTTTATTTTCTCATGTAAAATCAAGTTAATAATTAGTGTTTTATTTCAACCTGAATCCCATTAATATTGCTAATAGGACAAGACTGAAAGAAAAGAAAGCTCTCAATTTCTATTTATTTAAAAATATTTTAATTTATTCTTTATTTTTGAAAAATAGTTGTGCTGGATATGGAGTTTTTGGTTGAGTCTTTTTCTTTTAGGACTTTGAATGTCATACCACTGTATTCTGCCTCTGTGGTTTCTGATAAGGAAGAAACAATTAATTCTATTGAGGATTTCTTATACATCATGAGTTGCTTTTCTCTTGCTGCTTCCAAGATTCTCTTTGTTTTTCAACTTTTTCATTTTAATGGGTATAAAAATAAATATCTTTGAGCTTCTTCTTCTTTCATTTATTGAATATCTTGAGTGTGTAGATGAATATTTTTTATCAAACTTTTTTTTTCTTTTTTTTTTTTTTTTTTTTGCGGTATGCAGGCCTGTCACTGTTGTAGCCTCTCCCATTGTGGAGCATAGGCTCCGGACATGAAGGCTCAGTGGCCATGGCTCATGGGCCCAGCCACTCTGCAGCATGTGGGATCCTCCCGGACCGGGGCACAAACCCATGTCCCCTGCATAGGCAGGCAGACTCTCAACCACTGCGCCCCCAAGGAAGCCCCAAACACATTTTATCAAATATTTTTTCATCAAATTTCCCATGATTATTTGTGGTTATTATGTTCTATTAAATCACTGTGAACTAGAAAATACTGAACAAATGTTCTTAGAGGAAATATAGGATTAGGTTCCTAAGAGTCTCTTGTCACATAATTTTTATTAATTGATTGACACATAGCCTTTTTTTATATGTATTGCCATTTAAATACAAGCAATTTTATATATTTATTAATTTATATACATATGATTTATTGCATTGAACTCATTCCCAAAGGCACTATAACTAATGCCTGAACAAAGCTTACTTAACACACATCTGTAACACACATCTAACCCAAATTGCACTTAGGACACTCTTTAGCTCTAGACCTGGGGGCCATTATAAACAGTAAAATCACCAACACAAAGTGCAAAAGTGCAAAAAAGGTGGTACCAAATTGAATGCAAAATGGACATTTGTTTACTGTATGACAGGTGAAACAAGAAAGAACAGTATCATCTGGTTCAATTTTATCTGG
This sequence comes from Mesoplodon bidens, assembly GCF_964165515.1. Taxonomy (NCBI): domain Eukaryota; kingdom Metazoa; phylum Chordata; class Mammalia; order Artiodactyla; family Ziphiidae; genus Mesoplodon; species Mesoplodon bidens. The sequence goes on along the minus strand of NC_138169.1, from coordinate 54,991,487 downwards.
GAATGTATGTGTTGTTGACTCAACATTTTTTTCCATCTTGCATGTTCATGAATAACCATAAAATTGCCACAAGTATTTATTGCAGGATTACAAATAAATTTTAGTGAGTCAATGAATTTGCAAAGGAGGACTCTGAATAATGACGATTGACTGTACACATATATATTTATATAAATAATTCAAATGATAAGTAAAATTAGAAAGGTTGCTGGGTACATAGTTGATTTTTTAAAAAATCAGTTTTTTTCTAAATAACACCAAACAGCAATTAGAAAATATTTTAAAATCATGCTATTTTCGATAGCCTCAATAAACTATCAGATACCTATAAAGAAATCTGATGGAAGATGTGCAAGGCCTTTTCAGAAATAATATAAAATATTACTATATTAATGAATTGGAAGACTCTGTATTTTAAGAAGTTAATTCTTCATAAATTGACAGGTAGATTCAATGCAATTGTGCCATTACCTTATAACATTTTAGCAGTTTATTTCTGAGAAAAGTGATTAACCATTTTTAAAGTATGTGTGGAAACCAAAGGGCCAAGAAGATTCAAAATTAAGTTGAAATACAGAACTAAGATGAAGATCCTTCACTACAAGATAATCAAGCCTTCATAGAAGGCAGCAATAATTATTTATGATAGTGTGATATTGGCATAAAATCAGAGAAGTAGGCCATTGGAATAGGATGGAGTTCAGATTCACATTCATATCTGATTTATGAAAAGGTAGTATCATAGGACAAACAGAAAATCTTTTCAATAAATGAATAAAATGATCAAGTACATTAAAACTTAGAACTCTTTATTAAATGAAGTGAAAACGTGAGTCACAAATGGGAAACAATACCTATAATACTATATTCAACAAAAAATTTTGTAATAATAATATATAAATTATTTACACATAATTATTTATACATTTATTATGTATAAGAAAAAGACTGACAACCCACTCAAAATATGAGCAAAAGACAAATAGGCAATTCACAAAAGAGTATATCCAAATGATCAATAAGATAACAAAAGGCATTTGGAATTATTAAAAATGAAGGAAACGTAAATTAAACCATAAGGATAGGCCATCCCACACTCATCACAATGGCTATAATTTAAAAGGCTGACAGCACTGTAACACACTTTTGGGGGGAGTGCAAACTTGTAAAACCATTTTGGGCATCTGTCTACAAGTATCTACCAACCTCAATAAATGCCTGCCAGATGAAACCGTATTTCTGCTTCTAGGTATCTACCCAACAGAAATACATTCACATCTATGCCAATAGAAATATACCAGAATTTTTACAGAAATATTTTTTTATGGAAACTCAAACTTAGGAGCTTCTCAAATGTCCATGGACAGTAGAAGGGATTAAAAGAAAAGGTCTGTTTCATTCACAAAAGTCACAATATATGAAAGTGAAAATGCCTGTACTACAGCTACAAAGAACACCGTGGATGAATATTGCAAATATTATGAGTCAAAGAAACCAGACATTCACAAGTACATATTGTAATGTTCCATTCATATAGAGTTCCAAGGCAAGGCAGAAATACTCTGTCATGTTAGAAGTCAGGCAGTTGTTCTCTTTGGGAAAGAGTAGAGGTGGTACTTGGGAAGGGCATGGAGAGCGCACCTACAACACTAGATATATTTTATTTCTTACCCTGGGTGTTGGATACATGTGTTTGTTCATGTCTCGATAATTCATTAATCAATATACTTAGAATTTGAGCATTTAGTTTTTTTTTTCTTGAACAATTATTTTTTAATCACCCCAAGCACCATTTTCTGCATCAGAGACAGGACCAGATGCTTTGGGATGCAAAAATCAATACATTCAAACATCTCTTTTGAAGAGCTTAGGGCCTACATACTAGGGCAGACAATTGCTCTAGATTATTCAGTTCCATGATTTTATTTTCCTTTCAAAGCATAAATTTGGCTATGTACAGAACTCAACAAAATAAAAATTATTTATCTCACTTTACTCCTGCTTAGGTAGGCAGTGTTGAGGAGGACAAAAACTTGGTGACATTAAATGTACACAGTTATAGAACTTCATAATCAGGGAAACCAAATATATTTTCAGCTGATTATATATTTATCTTCAATATTACAGAGGATGAAATCAATAAGGAAAGGGAAACTCTCTCTTGTCATTGTATCATTAGTTATATCAAATCCTCCATACATGTTTGTAATTAAAGGATGAAGCAGCATCTCCCCAAACTCCACAATTTAGTTTGAAATCATGAATGGTAGGGAGGAAGACGGTGGCTTGCCTTGTGCAGTAAACTCCACTGTACTCAAAATTAAGCCATCATATATATATGTTGATATATATATGTATATATATATATGTTGGTATATATATATATATATGTTTATACACACACACACACACATATTTATATATTTCACAACTTATCAGCGATTAAGGCAGTTAAAACCGTGTGTTCTGGCACTTTCCACTTACAGTATTATCATTATGACATGGGCTCTAATACAAGCATATATAGAATGAAACCTTTTCCTACTCATTTAAATGAAATGAGACCCAGACAGACTAAATTTCCTGACATAGATAATATAGCTATTCACAGACTGCATGGAGACAGATTTTCATCACCTGTTTATAGTCTTGGGCTTTTCTCCTTCATTTTGCTTAAAGTCATATAGAAAAAAAACAAAAACAATAAACAATTGAACAAGGTGAGTAGTGGCATTCAATTACTTCTAAGGCCCTTCATTTCTGTATTAGTAGGAATTCAGCTGACAATGAGCTATGACAGTTTATGATCATTGGAAGGAAGATACCCTCAGATCAGCATCCATGTATACATTTAACCTTTGTCCATTAAATTCAAAGTATTTCCATAGTTGTAGTAGGCAATCTAAAGGTGACTAAGTGAACATCCTCTTCCTCTTCTCAGGGGCTTTCAGTGAAGTCACCAGACACAAAAAATTTCTGCCACATTCTGAGTTGCTAAGCTCTCTTCTAGCCCCTTCTCTTTCCCTTCCACCCTTCATCCTCTTTAATTGTGATTATTTTTCTCTTCAATTGCATTTCAATCTCAGTCCTTAAAGCTTACTTTCTACTGCTTAGAATGAAAAACAGATAGAAAAATAGAATGAAAAAAGCCAGAGTCTGCTTTCTTTTCATGATTGACTGCTAAGGTAATAATAAAACAGAATGAATGTCCAAGGGAATTGCATATTTTGTTGCACATACAGGATGATTCTCTCAGACATTTTCTAAAAGAAAGCATGTAAAACGTACTGTTTAAAAATCATCTTCTAACTCCCCTATCTTTCAAATTTTCTCTGGATTTTTTCCCCCAAACACTTAAAAACATCTCATTGTCTCCTCTTATAAGATCTAAAGAAATAAAAGTATCTTAAATGTGCTGTTTATGTTTCTACCTGAAAACTTATTATTATTTTTTAATTGATACATGGTTAATATCTGTGTTTCCCTTCACCACCCCTATCCCAACTCAGCAACCCTGTGTATGTGATTGAAACCACCTGCACTGCTGGATTAACAGTAACTTGAAGGCAGGGTCAATGCAGGTAGTTATCAATCACATACATGGAATGAAATAAGATTTACATCAGTTGAAAAGGAAAATATTGGATTGGTATTTTTCCTGTGGGCACATGGGCCTGAGGGGGTGAAAAGGGCTTTTTTTTTAACATCTTTATTGGAGTATAATTGCTTTACAATAGTGTGTTAGTTTCTGCTGTATCACAAAGTGAATCAGCTATACATATACATATATATATACATATACCTATACATATACATATACATATACATATATTCCCATATCTCCTCCCTCTTGCATCTGCCTCCCACCCTCCTTATCCCACCCCTCTAGGTGGAGACAAAGCACTGAGCTCATCTCCCTGTGCTATGCAACTGCTTCCCACTAGTTATCTATTTTCCATTTGGTAGTGTATATATGTCCATGCCACTCTCTCACTTTGTCCCACCTTACAGTTCCCCCTCCCCATGTCCTCAAGTCTATTCTCTATGTCTGGCAGGACAGGAAAAGGGCTTAAAAAAACTTTTTATTTTATATTGGAGTAGAGCTGATTAACAATGTTGTGATAGTTTCAGGTGCTCAGCAAGAAAACAGCTTTTCTGATCCCTTCATACCCTCTTGTTTCTAGGTCTCCAGAGTTCTCTTCTATACAGTCAAAAGAAATCACTTCCTTGATTCAGAGTACTGGTTTCTGCCAATAGCAGGAAGTGCCTTTGAAGGAGATACTGGAGTCCAGTCATTTGCTGGATTTTATTCCAGGCTCTCCCAGGAATAATCTGCTCTTGGAAATCCAAATAACCACTTTGATTTGCAGTGTTCTCATCTGTTGAATGGTATGAATATCACTATATTCTATGTTAATAGACTATGAAAATTCATGTGAATTAGAATGAGGATATTTTGAAACACATAAAGGATATGCAAATTTAAAACTGTATCATCACCATTGTAATCATTAACATTGCCATTAAGGTGCAAGTGTTAGTAGCAGCAGCAAGTGATGCTCAGCTATAAAATAATAGAATGGAACATAAGCAAAATCAGGCATGGCAAGGAATGCTTCTTCAGGATTAGTGCAGCTCTGAAGCCTCAAGGCAGGAGAGAGCAGAGTTCAGCATTCTCAGTTAAACACAGTACCTTTAAAACTCCTTCAGTTGCCATGTTGATCATATGTGGAGCTGGACCTGTGCTGGTCAGAGTGGAGCTTACATCTCTGAACAATGCCAATAGGAGCCTGTCTCCTGGCTGATCATCCCAGGAGGAGAAAGTCAAGAGAAATTCACTTCTCACTCTCCTGCGTAGGGGAAAGTAGAGGTCTTCATCCCTATTTTCCATGTCAAATATGAATCTGCCTTTTGGGTTTGTATTTCAATGATTATTAGTTTTTTCTGTCTGACAAGCTATAATCAAATGGCTTTATGTTTAGTTTTTTGGTCATCAAATGTTGACAATGGCTCCCTGAACATAGTTAATTCTTCCAAACTAGTTATCAAATGATCATTCTTGGCCATGAAGTGCTATATTATGGGGCAGGCATTGGAGGTCTCAATTCTGACACAAATTCTGGTTATCTGAGAGTTTTTATCTGAGTTTCAGAAGCAATAATTAAGTAGCAAACAATGAAGTTTCTTCCTGAGACATTTTATTCTCATGATAATTTTGCTATATGTTTTAGAAGGAAGAAAACACCAGTAAGCATAAGGATGCAGAACCCATGACTCCTGGGTAATGACTGATGGAGTCCCAGTCCTGAATGCGATATTTATGGTCATTTTGGTATAATCAGCCACTAGAGAACGGTTCTGTTCCAAAATTTTGTGTTCCTTAACCAGAGTACCTTTCCAAGTTATCTTAGAATCTAATCTGATAACCAGAATATTGCTTCATCGGCAAAAAAAAGAGTAAATAGAATATGATGACTTGTAGAAATATTTCCCTTTCTTGAGTTGTGCTAAATAAGTTCTTATTAAATTAACTGTGTTTTCAATAATCAAAACTTATTTTCCCTTTCAAGACCAGGTAAGACACAAAAACATTGATTACAATTTTCATCAATCTGACCCCAGTTAGCTCGATTGGAATGGGGAGAGAGCTTATTCTCATGTCCTCAAAAAAAAAAAATCATTTAAAATACTATTCCTTAGGGTAAACACTTATGTTGTGTCTAGATATGACTATATTCACTCATTTGTTGGTATATATGTATATATTTTGGAGTAAAATTGCTTTATAATGTTGTGTTAGTTTCTGCTGTACATGAAGTGAATCAGCTATATGTATCCCCTCCCTCTTGGATATCCCTTCCACCTTCCCATTCTAGCCATCTAGGTAGTCAAAGAGCACAGAACTGAACTTCCTGTGCTATACAGCAGGTTCCCACTACCTATCTATTTTACATATAGTAGTGTATTTACATCAAACTTAATCTCCCAATTCGTCCCACCCTCCCCTCCCCCCATGTCCACATGTCCATTCTCTATGGCTACGTCTCTATTCCTGCTCTACAAATAGGTTCATCTGTACCATTTTTCTAGATTCCACATATATGTGTTAATATACGATATTTATTTTTCTCTTTCTGGCTTACTTCACTCTGCATGGCAGACTCTAGGTCCATCCACATCTCTACAAATGACCCAATTTCATTACTTTTTATAGCTGAGTAATATTCCATTATATATATATATATATATATATATATATATATATATATATATACCACACCTTCTTTATCCATTCATCTATCATTGGAATTTTAGGTTGTTTCCATGACCTGGCTATTGTATATAGTGCTACAATTAAGATTGGGGTACATGAGCCCTTTTGAATTATGATTTTCTCAGGGTATATGCCCAGTACTGGGATTGCTGGGTCATATGGTAGTTCTGTTTTTGTTTTATAAGGGACCTCCATACTGTTCTCCATAGTGGCTGTATCAATTTACATTCCCACAAACAGTGCAAAAGTGTTCCCTTTTCTCCACACCCTCTCCAGCATTTATTGTTTGTAGATTTTTTCATAATGACCATTCTGACTGGTGTGAGGTGATATCTTATTGTAATTTTTATTTTCATTTCCCTAATAAGTGACGCTGAGCAGCTTTTCATGTGCCTCTTGGCCATCTGTATGTCTTCTTTGATGAAATGTTTATTTAGGTCTTCCGCCCATTTTTTAATTGGGTTTTTTTTTTTGTTTGTTTGTTTTTGATATTGAGCTGCATGAGCTCCTTGTATATTTTGGAGATTAATCCTTTGTCAATTGCTTCATTTGCAAATATTTTCTCCCATTCCGAGGGTTGTCTTTTTGTCTTATTTATGGTTTCCTTTGTCGTGCAAAAGCTTTTACATTTCATTAGGTCCCATTTGTTTATTTTTGTTTTTATTTCCATTACTCTAGGAGACGGGTCTGAAAAGGTCTTGTTGTGGTTTATGTCAAAGAGTGTTTTTCCTATGTTTTCCTCTAAAAGTTTTAGAGTGTATGACCTTACATTTAGGTCTTTAATCCATTTGGAGTTTATTTTTGTGTATGGTGTTATGTAGTGTTCTAATTTCATTTGACTCATTTCAACTTCAGACAGTTCTCCTTTTCTTTGATTTTGTATTTACTTTCTCATGGTGGAATGCATTTCTAAGATCTCTGACTCCCTATATATCAAATAAACATGTATGCAAAACAAACAGAAAAAAAAAAGGTCTGCTCTATTTTACTACTGAAGAATTCATAGATATTCATTTCTCCCCTAATAAAAGGTAAGCTATTATTTGATGGACCTTGTTCCTCTAAGACTGAGCCATTATTTTATCATCTTCTATAATGAGAGCTACTAAGGTGAACTGAATTCTATTGAAATGACAGAATTTGATGAACCTAAAAGTCCCAGAATGAATACATATGGTATTCCACATGGAGATTTTATTCTTCTAGTGAACAAAATATGTAGGCTTTCAACATACTTTGGCTCAGAATTCACTTTTGTCTCAGAGTTTTGCCTCATATATGGAAAGACTAGTCCTTTTTATCTAACATCTGAAGAAATAAAACAGTGATGTCAAAAGGGAAGAAGAAATATTGGAAAATGAGAGGGAAAAATGTCTCGAGATCATTTAATTTTTACCAGTAACAATAATTCTTTTCAAAATTACTGAGCTAAATGCCCTATTTAAATAAAATTTATTTCTTGAAAAAAGCTCTTGATTCTTAAATGAAGCATGATGTATAATATTCTTGATGGGAAAATACACTGATTTGGAGGGAATTATAAATACAATTAAAAAAGAAATCCCTCTATTTGAGGTATAAAAAAAGAATAAAGATAATTCAAAAATAATATAATTTACTATTGGGATATATTCCTGAATCCCTCACCTGAAATTTGTAATAACTGAAGTTTTTCATATGACACCCAAAAGGGGTAGGATAGTTACTCTTAAGTTTTAAATTGAAGTGGGCCAATAAAATTTTCAATCCATAATAATAGGAATTGCAATCCAATCATCTCTCCATTTCTTCATGTGCCTATCACAGCACCTGGCACATAGTAGTTATTATTAAATGGCTTTAAATTGAATCCATATTAACAGACTGGTTGAACTTAATTGAAAAGTTTTCTAATTGTAAGAATGTCTTAATACAGAGTCAAAAACTCACCATGACAGGAAAACTGAAGTCAATTTCTTGATATGACATATTTTCAGGTCAAATTTGTATACATTTGAAAACAAGTTTGATTCCCAATGAAGGGAGGACTATCATCAATTATTTCTTAGTAAAATTAAAATCCAAAGTATCCAAAGCAGTTGTTTAGGTATGTGAAACAATCTTCTCTGTACTGAAAAGCTTCATAGATCTTTGCTTGTTTTTTTTTTTTTTTTTTTTGGTTTGCTTTTAACCATGTTTTCTGAAGCATGTCTTCTACTTCAAGAAGGCAAACATAATTTATCTTTATGGAAATTCTTTCTCTTGAAATCCTCTCTAATATCCAACTCATATTTTTTTTTGGATATCATGTTGAATAGATAATCAAGATTATAAATAGAAAATTTGTTCTTAGAAGGAAATATGTTATCTCTGAAGAATATTTTTAGTTTTCCTTGGGTATTTGGATTTTGTGATATCTATTTTGTTGAACATGAACATTTAAGCCTATCTTATTCTTAGGCTGATTACCTTCAAAAGGTAATATAATAAGTAAGCTTATGATAAATATATTATTATTATGTGTATACTGATCATCCATGAATTCAGTTCTTGGTCCTCTACATACATACTAGATGTGTGTAAAATGAAACAATTACCCTTTCAAATTTGCTTGTAGTATTAAAAACTGAAAATAATGTTTTCTAACAATATTGTAATTTTATGTTTTGTTATGAATTTTCATCCAATATTGACCAAAAAGGTCAATAGACTATCTCAGCATGTTTTGCTGTGCCTTTATTTACTGTTGTCACTGATGCAATAAAAATAAATTACAGTACTTCATCAGCCCATACTATCCTGTACTTAATTTACTAACAGTAGTGTCATTTCCAACAATATCTGGCTGGTCCCTTGAAAGTCATGAAGACAATTCCTTAACAAGTAAAATAGGTGGCAGTAAGCAGTGAAGGAGGAGGAATAAGTGTTCCAACCACCTTCTTCCAGCCACCTTTTCATCCTGTTTCATTTCTTGTCTTTTGTACTCAGTGTCATTGGTATCAAGGTTCCTGAAATCCTCAATAAAAATGCTACCATTTTCACCATCAGTATATATTATAATGCAAAAATTGAAGGGTGTCATTGGAAAAGCTTCTTAAAATACAGTAAATATTCCATCCTTGAAAATTCTAACTGGAACCCAACATTTTCCCTTTTGTGTGTAGCAATTTATTGGTACAGAAGAGTTCAAAATATATTGGGGCAGATTTATCCATTAATTGATTCATTTGTTGGACCACTAATTCAACAAATATTTATTTAATATCTTTTATTCACCTTAGAATATGATCTTGTAACTAAAAAAAATGACATTTACAGTTATAGTACAATAGCAGTAGATAATGAACTTAATAGAAACAAATGCATCTTCATTTGCCTAAGAGGGTCAGTATCATAAAGTAGGTGATGCTTTGTTAAGTTTGAGAAAAACGGTGGGAATGTCTCAGAAGGAAAATTGGGGAAAGTGTATTCCAGGGAGAGGAAGCTGTAAGTATAAAGGTCACATAGGTGTGTGTAAGAGAGATTCCTAACGGGAACTCAAGTATTGGGCTGGCCAGAAAGTGCGTTCAGGTTAAACCCGAACGCACTTTCTGGCCAGCCCAATACTTAGGCATTGTTAGAGTCTGGCACTTAGTAGGTGCCCAATAAACTATCACAATGTTGCTTTTATGGGTGTGGTGCAGGGGATGGAAAGCAAAAGAAGAACCTGAGTAGGTTCAGTGACAGTCCTTTTGTCCATGTGATTGTCTCCCATTTTAAAAGCCAGACTAAAATGATTCCTTTCTATTTAATATTAAGACAATGATAAGATCAAGGTGACTTGAAAAAAATTATTCAGCTTGAGTTTAGTTTCTACAAAGTAATCCATAGAATTAGATTCATATTCATCCTCTTCTGTTTCTCTCCCTCCGTACTCCCCTCCTCCCCCTTCCTTCCTCTCCCTCTCCCTCTTCTCACCCTTTCTCTCTCTCTTCCTTTCTTCTTCCTGCTTTTTTTTGTGTTTTTAAAAATATTTTATTATGTGAATACAACTCAAATTTGAGGCTCCTGCCTTTGACTTCACATGTGTAGAAAGAGCTAAGATGCATTTATAAAATCCTAAGTCAACATACTAGCTTTTTACATAGGTGGTCTGGGCAAGGCAGATAATTTAATTATCTTTAGAGTAGAAACGAATATTCTCATTGCCCCAACAAACATCCAAAATATTTCTTCGTTTTTATCTAAGATCTTAAATTCTGCTCTAGAGTGGTAAGCTCCCAAATATCATTCTCTGGCTGCACTGTGATCTTATCTCAGATCTCTTTCACCACTGCTCCTGCTCCTTGCCCTGTAATCATTTGTCCCTTGGGCCCTATTTTGCTTCCTGTTACTGTCCCTCAAACTCGTCTGTGCACTCAGCCCCCAAGGATCCGTGAGCTTGTGCACACTCACAGCTACATCCACAGCTTCTTCTGCCTCTAGTTCCATCTCCATCCAGCCCTGGTACCAGAGTCCATTATTTTGATTATTTTCTTGCCAACCATCTCCATGCACCTGACCTCTCATCTTTCCATCACACCAACTTTGTAAAACCTATCCCTAATTAACACATTTTTTACTGATTTTTTTCTTAGGGCTTTAGAACTCCTGAAGGAAAACACACACCTGTTAGGATTGATGTCATTATAAATTCAATATCTGCAACCTAAGCTAGACCCACTAAGTTTCAGATTTGGTAAAGCTCTTCAAGTGATTTTTCTCTCACCTTGCTACTTCCTCTTCCTTTTCTTCTTTTTAAAGAATTATAGATTTTATTACCTATGTTTAAAATGGAAACTCTGGGAGTTAAAATTGATCAGTCTTGCCTGTGAGCTTTTTAATATTTAATCAGAAAAAAAGTTTGACCTTCTTTTCTACATTGTTCTGTTGTGCTTTATCTAAATGTATCTTTAGGAGTCAACTGCCATCCAGCGAATTCTCTTCCCCAGAATTTCACTTGGGAAGACTCAAGTCTTGAAGAATTGTATCATGGAACAGTTTTTTATTTTTCTTTTTCTCTTTCTATGAGACTTGCATATCAGGTGGAATTCTTTACTGAACAATACTTAACTCTTCTTCAATTCATGTACTAGCTGGACCACTGACCACTGCCAACTTTAACTTTCTTGGCTGCTGAGATATTTAGCTCTCTTAGGCTGAACCTTGGAATTTACTTCCAAGTCAAGGAGAATCTGAGAAATTCTAGACTCAACTCATTTGGCTTTTGATGAGGCTTCAAAATCGTTGGATTTTAGTTAAATATTAACTCTTCTGGCTGAGCACTCAGGAAAGAGGCTAAAGTCTTAATAAAACTGTATGTTATCTCACTGATAGAGAGAGGGAAGAGCCGCTCCAGAAATTTTAATGTATTGCCACCTTCAAGCAACATTGCTCTGGTAGGTTGGATTCCTCATTCTTTTTCCCAGCAATTTCTTGCTGATAATCGCCTGCAGTCCCTTCAATTTGCAAAACCTTTTTCTTGAATCCATGCTTTTGTGCTGCTATGTCCTCCTCTGAACTGTTCTTTTCCATTTCCTCTCCTCTGAGCCTTTCCTCTCAGCTAGTACTGTTTTTATGTATATTAACAAGGTCTTCTTTCTCTGAACTTATATTTTCATTTCATATTCATTAGGTAATTTATCTAAATTTAATATATTTTATGTTTAAATACCTTTTGTTGATCATTCTCTCATGCTTCTCTGAAAAGAGTAAGTAAATAAGTAAATAGCATTTTAATATATTTTTTTAAATTTTTATATGAGTATAGGTTCTAAGTATCAAAATTGTTTTTCTGGATTGAGTTATCATTACAATTTTCCATAGTATACAATTGGCCAAAATGGTGTAATCACTGTGTTACATTTTGATAAATAATTATTTCACATATAAAAGTAAAATTTGTTAGAACTAATCTCTTAATGACATAAAGGGCTCACTTATAACTTTTTAAATTCATGTATCTAGTTATGAATATTATTTCTAGAATGAGGCAGAATTCACCAACCCTTTCTAGTTTTAGTTTTTAAAGACTAAGCATGATGGACAATGTTCAGTAAATATATAGATGGGTTCTTTGACTTCCTCTTGAATTATAGGCAAAAAAGAAAGAAATCACATAGTGATTTAGCATTAAAATTTGTTTTTAATATTCTATATGCCATCGATTCAATTAGTTGTCCTTCAATATTGTTGAAAGCAAAACATTAGAAACACCTAATTTGTAAGAGGATTTTTTTTTTTTTTAGTTCCCAGAGTGATTCACTTTCTCAGCCCTAAAATCACCACTTTGAATTGTTCCTTTGCTTGATGTCTAGATGTAGGTTCTGATAACTGAAGGCGATAAACCATAATAAGCTTTTCTTTTTCAAAGATAGAGAATGACCATTGTGAGAGGGTAAGCAGAAAAGGAAAACATGGGAGGAAGATCAGTGTCAAGATAGATGACACCTGACCTGCTGAGGTTCTCGAAGTTAATGTCTCAAACACTCCCCAAACCTTCATAGCTTTAGGGAAAATATCATCCCTGAGAATTCTGGTAGAGAGACATATACTCTGGTCTGCCTCCATAATTCCTTTTATCACCCAGCAGCATACTGCTCTCATGTTTGTGTCTTCACTAAAAGGTAATTCCTTAAGGGCAAAGTGTGTGCTTTTACCTACCTCCCATTTGAAGAGCAGGGTGCATAGGAAGTATTCAACTAATGTTTTTAGAATGAATGTAATAAAGGAGTGAATAAAAAAAAAATTACCAAGAAACTAACCCATTTGGGTTACTTCCTGCTTTGTGACTGCCTTAAGTAAAAAATCCTTCTGGATAAAAGAACTTATGAATTACCTACCTTCATTATAAATTAGCTACTACTTCACTTCCTGAGAACAGCAAATGAGACTAAAACAAAAAAAGAAGGACAAGAGGACCCAGTATAGAGAAAAAGTACGAAGAGGAAGATGAAAGACAAATAATGCAGAGTTTATAATTGGGGCTAAAACACACCCTGTAGTTGGGGGAAAGTGAAATGGGCAAAGGCTTACTAGCATCCTAGGGTAATGGAATCAAGAGAAACAGAGAAAACCTTGAATTCAGTATTTTTTTTAGGTGCAGCAGAACGATAGGGAATTCCAATTAAAAGGTAAAAATTAATACTTATGCACAAATTGAAGGCAGCTTCATATCTGAAACTGCAAATTCACTGCAATAAAATCCATACCTTTCCCTGCCAGAGTTTATTGTTTTCAAGGTGAGTTTATTCTCTTATAGCACCAAGGCTGATCTCTTGGGCTGATAAGGTCTTGTTTGGATTTCCATTGCAGTAGAATCAAGTAGAGGACCTTGTAAAATTAACGTTCCTCTGCTGCTCTGAAGATAAGTGACCCCAGAAGTGCAAAGCTAACTGTCAAGTTCACCTTCTTTCCATATCCCCTTGTTGAAAGAAGGCTGAGATAGTGAATAATTCATCTGGCAGTGATAAGCAATGTGGCCTTGTTGGTAAGGGCTTTTTGATGCTATCATCATCCTTTCTCTGTGTGGAAACATATCAAGGGGTTTTACTTTATGCCTGTTCCACTTAGGAAGCAAAGAAAAGAAACTAATGAAGGTCAAAGTACAAAAGTTCAATTGGAAAAAAAAACAAAACAAAAAAAACAAAACAAAACAAAAGAAACAAAAAAAAAGTTCAATTGGAATAACTGAGGTCATTTTTAAAAGTTTGATATTGTTACATTCGGGGTATTGATTATATCCCAAATGCCAGTTTCTCAGTGTGGAATTTATTTCTATCATTTAATGAGGCAGTTAAAAGATTATGATTTATTGTGAACCAGGGGAACCCACCATCCATAAGTCTGTCAGTGTACTGAAATGTTGAAGTTTCAGTTCCCCAAATTTCTTCAATTCCCCTTTATAGGAGTCTCTTCTTTTTCTTTCAAGAATATATGTGCCCTTATACTCATCACTAAGAAGATTTCAGTAATTTATCAGAAACTTAAAAACCATAACTAATCAGAAATATTGACCCTGAGCACAGGGCTTGATCAACTTCCCCAGGCAGTATATTTGAACTAAGTGATGTCAGGGAAGAGTAGATAAACCCAAGGGAGTGAGTCTGGTTATCAACACAGTAAATCTAGGAGATCTTAGAATCCTAAATTTAGGACTAGCTTGATAATATAGGGTTATTATTTCAAAGAAAATTTACATTTGATAGGAATCAAAGTCATAAGTTAAACTAAGAAGATGATTCTGATATTTAAATTTCTGCATCTAGATAGGAACATTATTTGTGTTTCAGAGCATTTTATAGTATACATAAAAATAACCAATACATTTTACTGTCAATTCATAAAGCTGGCCTTATTGACATCATTCATTCATTCATACAACAGATATATCTTTTGAACCCAGTATGTGCGACGCACGATGCAGATACTATGGGAATAGACATAAATAAGACACGTTTCCCATCCATAGGCCAGGGAGATAAGCAAGCAACTGAAATTCAAAAACATTGTGCTGTAACACAAAGATAATTGAGAAATACTAGGACAATTATACCAGTCTGGATATGGCAAGGAAGATTTTACTAAAGATGTTACATGTAAGTTTGTGTTGGTGGTAATAGGTAGGTAGGGTTCTATCCCAAATAAAAATAACATTAAGTTTTAAGACAATGAGCAGGAATATATTATAAGAAGTACACATGTTTCACCTTTGTCAAAGTATCCAGTGGAAAAAAAAAAATGGCCATAGGCTGGTCTAGTCAGGTAGGTGGAGTAATGATT
Source organism: Mesoplodon bidens (assembly GCF_964165515.1). Lineage (NCBI taxonomy): Eukaryota > Metazoa > Chordata > Mammalia > Artiodactyla > Ziphiidae > Mesoplodon > Mesoplodon bidens. The sequence continues at coordinate 54,976,435 of NC_138169.1, read as the reverse complement.
GTATGCTGTGCACAGAATTGCATTTTATTCTGTAGGTGATGGGAAACCATGAGAACAATGAGCAGAAATGTGGTCCAGTCACTCACTCCATCCCCTTTCAGGCGACCCTTGCTCTATCTCCAGGTACTTCCATTCTACGTACAGAGTCTGCCTTCCTTTAGCATTTCTGTGTCCTTTCTGGGCTCACCTCAGATTTTATTAAACAAGCCATATGTATGGGATATATACTAATTTATTTACTTTGTATTTGGATAAGCCCAACAGTAGGATGGGATGGAACACGTTGTGATTTCCTGAGTCCATGGCAGAAGTTTATGGATATAAAAATAATTCCTAAGGATATATAAGAAATGAGCATAATATTTCTTTCCTTTTTAAGTAATAAAAAATGGAGAATGGACAGACACTGAAATTTAAGCCTAGCTATTTCACAGCTTTTTAAAATTTATTTTATTGAAGTATAGTTGATATAAAATGTTGTGTTAATTTCTCTTGTACAGCAAATTAATTCAGTTATATATATATATATATATATATATATATATATATATATATATATATTCATTTTCATATTCTTTCCCATTATGTTCTATCACAGGATATTGAATATAGTTCCCTGTGCTATACAGTAGGATCTTGGGATATTGTTGTTTATATATTCTATATATAATAGTTTGCATCTGTTAATCCCAACCTTTTTTTTTTTTGACCTTCTGGCTTGTGGAATCTTAGTTCCTCGATCAGGACTTGAACCTGCACCCTTGACAATGAAAGCACGGAATCCTAACGACTGGACTGCCAGGGAATTCCCTGTTCTCTGTATCTGTTTCACAGTCTTGAAGAGCATAATTACACATAGTAACTTTTCCTTTTGTTGTGTTATTCCTTGAATTAGAGACCCTTTCTCACTTAAAAGGTTTTAATCAAATTTTAGAAAGATTTAGAAACCTTCACCAAGTTTCTTAGCAGATAAATTACCACTATGCTATCTGAATGCATATGGTTCTCTTGAAAAAAAATTTGCCTACTTCCTGACTTATACCTGAAAGTCTTTCCTATCTACATGTGTTCATCTTTGAACATTTTTATCTTTTGACACTCATAAGTACCACTCATCTAGGCTTCTTCCTGGTCTTAATTTTCCCCATCTTTTCCCTGCCATTCTCTTATTATCATTTACGTCCACTGTTGAGACTCTTTTATTGACTCCATAGCTGTAAATCCTTATTTCCCTAAAACTGAACTAGAATTGGTCATTTCAGAGGTATAGGGGACTAATTTAAATTTTAAGGTATCTAGAAATATTCCAATAATTATAAAACTTTTCTAAAAGTAGTTTAGAAAACTATTTAGGGCTCTCTGACAGGAATGCTTGTAGCAGTAAGAACAAGCTATAGAAAAACACAGCTGAAATGGACTTAAACAATAAGAGTGATTTATTGTCCCACATACCTGGGAAGGCCAGAGGTAAGGCTGACTTCAGAATTTGTTTGATTCAGTAGCTCACACATACCAAGGAGCCAGTTTCTTCTCGTCCTTTTTCTCTGTCTTCTATAAAGTAAGGTTCATTTTCATAATGGTAGATTGGCTGTAGCAGTTTCAGACTTCATAATTCTACACCAAACTCTCTAACAGAGGGACTTACTGGCTTTGGAACACATTGGGCTTTTAGCTAGAGACATTGATCTTGACTCATCTGTGTACTTGAGTCCAGGGATCTTTGTCTCCTAAGCAAAATGTTTCAAAGCCCTGCCCATCTCTGAGGCCCTGACTTTAAAAGTGTCTGTATCTCTCATGGCCTCTGCCTTTAAGTGATTCACAACGACAGATTCTGGTGGAGAGAGGCTGATAATTTACTCTTGTCCTTAGGCTGCATCTTCATCAGGAGTTCAGCTGTCTTATTTGCCGTCATAGAATATCTACAGGAGATGCTTGAAAAGGCCTATGTGTTAAGTTTGTGATGCTATATTATGTTATGCCATTTACAGCCTAACTTGTCTTATGCAAATCTAGCTGGGACAAGAGAATTTGGATTTTCTAGTCCTTTCAGATTCCGGGTGTATAGACTTTGATCCATTTGGTTCTGTCTGCTGGCAGAGAAGCTTGCTGCTCACCTCCTATTCACCACCCTAAATAGTACAAAATGGCAGAACACGAGATACCAGAAAAAGTGGACAGATGAGATTAATAACAGTTATTAGCTGAAGTTTATTAGTGGCCTGAAGTGCCACACAGGGGTTGCAACTATGAGCAGAGTGATTCGGAAAGGATTATGGGAGGCAGACATTGTAGTAACAAGGGGATTAGGTGCCCCTTGGTTCCGTGGCATTATGTGATTTGCTTCACTGAATAATTTTGAGGGTTGTCAGGGAGGCGAAACCCATTGGGTTGAGGACTGGGTAGGGTACAGATGGCCCAGGTAATAGAGGAACTAGCTTGGTGGGGAGCTTTTTCCACTGAATTGAGGGCATCCCTGACTAGAGTAGGGAAACTCACATTTAGGCCTTTTGTCTCCTGTGAAGATCAAACATATGAAGGTAGAATTTGAAATTTAAGATCTTATAATTCAAGAGGTTCTCTGATAACGACGATGTATTTTTTTTTCTTTAACATCTTTATTGGAGTATAATTGCTTTACAATGGTGTGTTAGTTTCTGCTGTATCACAAAGTGAATCAGCGATACATATACATATATCACCATATCCCCTCCCTCCTGCATCTCCCTCCCACCCTCCCTATCCCATCATTCTAGGGGGACACAAAGCAGCGAGCTGATCTCCCTGTGCTATGCGACTGCTTCACATTACTATCTTTTTACATTTGGTAGTGTAAATATGTCCATGCCACTCTCTCACTTCATCTCAGCTTACCCTTCCCCCTCCCCGTGTCCTCAACTCCATTTTCTACCTCTGCATCTTTATTCCTTTCCTGCCCCTACATTCTTCAGAAACGTTTTTTTTTTTCTTTTAATAGATTCCTTAAATATGTGTTAGCATACGGTATTTGATTTTCTCTTTCTGACTTACTTCACTCTGTATGATAGTCTCTGTCAATCCACGTCTCTACAAATGACTCAATTTTGTTTATTTTCATGGCTGAGTAATATTCCATTGTATATATGTGCCACATCTTCTTTATCCATTCATCTGTCGATGGACACTTAGGTTGTTTCCATGTCCTGGCTATTGTAAATACTGCTGCAATGAACATTGTGGTAATGACTCTTTTGGAAATATGGTTTTCTCAGGATATATGCCCAGTAGTGGGATTGCTGGGTCATATTATAGCTCTATTATTAGTTTTTTAAGGAACCTCCATACTGTTCTCCATAGTGGCTGTATCAACTTACATTCCCACCAACAGTGCAAGAGGGTTCCCTTTCCTCCACACCCTCTCTAGCATTTATTGTTTGTAGATTTTTTTTATAATGGCCATTCTGACTGCTCTGAGGTGATCCCTAATTGTAGTTTTGATTTGCATTTCTCTAATGATTAGTGATGTTGATCATCCTTTCATGTGTTTGTTGGCAATCTGTATATCTTCTTTGGAGAAATGTCTATTTAGGTCTTCTGCCCATTTTTGGATTGGGTTCTTTGTTTTTTTTTTTTTGATATTGAGATGCATGAGCTCCTTGTATAATTCAGAGATTAATCCATTGTCAGTTGCTTTGTTTGCAAATGTCTTCTCCCATTCTGAAGGTTGTCATTTCATCTTGTTTATAGTTTCCTTTGCTGTGCAAAAGCTTTTAAGTTTCATTAAGTCCATTTGTTTATTTTTGTTTTTATTTCCATTTCTCTAGGATATGGGTCAAAAAGGATCTTGCTGTGATGTATGTCATAGAGTGTTCTGCCTATATTTTCCTCTAAGAGTTTGATAGAGTCTGGCCTTACATTTAGGTTTTTAATCCATTTTGAGTTTATTTTTGTGTATGGTGTTAGGGAGTGTTCTAATTTCATTTTTTTACATGTAGCTGTCCAGTTTTCCCTGCATCACTTATTGAATAGGCTGTCTTTTCTCCATTGTATATTCTTGCTTTCTTTATCAAAGACAAGGTCACCATATATATGTGGGTTTATATTTGGGCTTTGTATCCTGTTACATTGATCTGTATTTCTGTTTTGTGCCAGTACCATAATGTCTTGATTACTCTATCTTTGTATTATAGTCTGAAGTCTGGGAACCTGATTCCTCCAGCTCCGTTTTTCTTTCTCAAGATTGCTTTGGCTCTTCAGGGTCTTTTGTGTTTCCATACAAATTGTGAATTTTTTTTTGTTCTAGTTCTGTGAAAAATGCCATTGGCAGTTTGACAGGGATTGTATTGAATCTGTAGATTGTTTGGGGTAGTATAGTCATTTTCACAATGTTGATTCTCCCAATCCAAGAACACCGTATATCTCTCCATCTGTTTTATCAACTTTAATTTCTTTCATCAGTGTCTTAGAATTTTCTGCATACAGGCCTTTTGTCTCCTTAGGTAGCTTTATTCCTAGGTATTTTATTCTTTTTGTTGCAATGGTAAATGTGAGTGTTATCTTAATTTATCTTTGAGGTTTTTCATCATTAGTGTATATGTATACAAGATATTTCTATGCACTAATTTTGTATCCTGCTACTTTACCAAATTTATTGATTAGTCCTAGTAGTTTTCTGATAGCAGCTATAGGATTCTCTATGTATAGTATCATGTCATCTGCAAACAGTGACAGTTTTACTACTTTTCCAATTTTTATTCCTTTTATTTCTTTTTCTTCTCTGATTACTGTGGCTAATACTTCTAAAACTATGTTGAATAAAAGTGGTGGGAATAGGCAACTTTATCTTGTTCCTGATCTTAGAGGAAATGGTTTCAGTTTTTCACCATTGAAAATGATGTTGGCTCTGGATTTGTCATATATGGCCTTTATTATGTTGAGTTAAGTTCTCTTGAAGCCTACTTTCTTGAGTGTTTTAATCATAAATAGGTGTTGAATTTTGTCAAATGATTTTCCTTCATCTATTAAAATTATCATATGCTTTTAATCCTTCATTTTTTAATATAGTGTATCACATTGCTTGATTTGCATATATTGAATAATCCTTGCATTCCTGGGATAAACCCCACTTGATCATGGTGTATGATCCTTTTAATATGCTGTTGGATTCTGTTTGCTACTATTTTGTTGAGGATTTTTGTATGTATGTTCATCAGTGATATTTGCCTGAAGTTTTCTTTTTTGTGACATCTTTGTCTGGTTTTGGTATCAGGGTGATGGTGGCCTCATAGAATGAGTTTGGGAGTGTTTCACACTCTGCTATATTTTGGAGGAGTTTGAGAAGAATAGGTGTCAGCTCTTCTCTAAATGTTTGTAAGAATTTGCCTATGAAGCCAAAAGGTCCTGGGCTTTTGTTTGTTGGAAGCTTTTTAATCAAGGTTTCAATTTCTGTGTGTGTGATTGGTCTCTTTATATTTTCTATTTCTTCCTGGTTCAGTCTGGGAAGGTTGTGCTTTTCTAAGAATGTGTCCGTTTCTTCCAGGTTGTCCATTTTATTGTCATAGAGTTGCTTATAGTAATCTCTCATGATCTTTTGTATTTCTGCAGTGTCAGTTGTTACTTCTCCTTTTTCATTTCTAATTCTATTGATTTGAGTCTTCTCCCTTTTTTTCTTGATGAGTCTGGCTAATGGTTTATCAATTTTGTTTATCTTCTCAAAGAACCAGCTTTTAGTTTTATTGATCTTTGTTATTATTTCCTTCATTTCTTTTTCATTTATTTCTGATCTGATCTTTATGATTTCTTTCCTTCTGCTAACTTTGGGGTTTTCTTGTTCTTCTTTCTCTAATTGATTTAGGTGTAAGGTTAGGTAGTTTATTTGAGATTATTCTTTTTTTTGTGGTAGCATTGTATTGCTATAAACTTCCCTGTTAGAACTGCTTTTGCAGCATCCCATAGTTTTTTGTTTGTCCTGTTTTCATTGTCATTTGTTTCTAGGTATTATTTTATTGCCTCTTTGATTTCTTCAGTGATCTCTTGGTTATTTAGTAGTGTATTTTTTAGCTTCCATGTGTTTGTATTTTTTACAAGCTTTTTCCTGTAATTGATATCTAGTCTCATAGTGTTGTGGTCAGAAAAGATACTTCATATGGTTTCAATTTTTTTTTTAATTTGTCAAGGCTTGATTTGTGACCCAAGATATGATTTATCCTTGATAATGTTCAATGAACACTTGAGAAGTATGTGTATTCTGTTGTTTTTGGATGGAATGTCCTATAAATATCAATTAAGTCCATCTATCTAATGTGTCATTCAAAGCTTGTTTTTCCTTATTTTTTTTCATTTGGGATGATCTGTCCATTGGTGAAATTGGGTTGTTAAAGTCCCCTACTACTGTTGTTTTACTGTCAATTTCCCCTTTTATGGATTTTAGTATTTACCTTATGTATTGAGGTGGTCCTATGTTGGGTGCATAAATATTTACAACTGTTATATCCTTTTCTTGGATTGATCCCTTTATCATATGTAGTCTACATTTTTGTCTCTTTTAATAGTCTTTTTATTTTTTAAGTTTATTTTTTCTGATATGAGAATTGCTACTCCAGCTTTCTTTTGATATCCTTTTGTATGGAATATCTATTTAGATCCCCTCACTTCAGTCTGTATGTTTCTGTATGTGAAGTGGGTCTCCTGTAGACAGCATATATTTGGGTCTTGTTTTTGCATCCTTTCAGCCAGTCTATCTTTTGGTTGGAACATTTAATCCATTTACATTTAAGATAATTATCTACATGTATGTTTCTAGTACCATTTTCTTAACTGCTTTGAGTTTGTTATTGTAGATCATTTCCCTGTCTGGTGTTTCCTCCCTAGAAAAGTTCCTTTAACATTTGTTGTAAAGCTGGTTTGGTGGTGCTTAATTATGTTAGGTTTTTCTTGTCTCTAAATGTTTTAATTTCTCTGTTGAATCTGAATGAGATCCTTGCTGGGTAAAGTAATCTTGGTTGTTAGTTTTTCCCTTTCATCACTTTAAATATGTCCTGTCACTCCCTTCTGGCTTGCAGAGTTTCTGATGAAAGATCAGCTGTTAACATTATGGGGATTCCCTTGTATGTTATTTGTTTTTCCCTTGCTGCTTTTAATGTTTTTTCTTTGTATTTAAGTTTTGGTAGTTCAATTAATATGTCTCTTGAAGTGTTTCTCCTTGGATTTATTCTGTTTGGGACTCTCTGCAATTCCTGGACTTGATTGACTATTTCTTTTGTCATATTAGGGAAGTTTTTAACTAAAATATCTTCAAATATTTTCTCAGTCCCTTTCTTTTTCTCTTCATCTTCTGTGACCCCTATATTTTGAGTGTTGGTGTGTTTAATGTTGTCTCAGAGATCTCTGAAACTGTCCTCATTTCTCTTCAGTCTTTTTGCTTTATTCTGTTCTATGGTAGTTATTTCCACTATTTTGTCTTCCAGGTCACTTATCCGTTCTTCTGCCTCAGTTATTCTTCTATTGATTCCTTCTAGAGAATTTTAAAATTCATTTATTGTGTTGGTCATCATGGGTTTTTTGCTCTTTAGTTCTTCTTAGTTCTTGTTAAACGTTTCCTGTATTTTCTCCATTCTATTTCCAAGATTTTGGATCATGTTTACTATCATTACTCTTAATTGTTTTTCAGGTAGGTGCCTATTTCCTCTTCATTTGTTTGGCCTGGTGTGTTTTTACCTTGCTGCTTCATCCACTGTGTATTTCTGTCTTCTCATTTTGTTTAACTTATTGTGTTGGTGGTCTCCTTTTTTCAGGGTGCTGGTTCAGAGTTCCCATTTTTTGATGTCTGCCCCCATTGGATAAGGTTGATTCAGTGGGTTGTGTAGGTATTGTTGTGGAGGGGATTGGTGCTTGTGTTCTGGTGGATGAGGCTGGATCTTGTTTTTCTGGTTGGCAGGACCACATTCGGTGTTGTGTTTTGGGGTGTCTGTGAATTTATTATGATTTTAGGCAACCTCTTTGCTAATGGGTGGGGTTGTGTTCCTGTGTTGCTAGTTGCTTGACATTGGGGCCTACATCACTGGAGCTTGCTGGTCATTGAGTTGATCTGGGTCTTAGTATTGAGACAGAGATCTCAAGGAGAAGTCTCATCCATTGATATTACATGGGGCCGGGGGTCCTTTGATGGACAAATGTCCTGAACTGGGCTTTCCCACCTCAGAGGCACAGGCCTGACACCTCCTTGAAACACCATGACCCTGTCAGCCATATGGCTCAAAAGAAAAAGGAGAAAAAGGAAAAAAGGAAAGAAAAATAAATAGTAAAATAAAATGAAATAAAAGTTATTCAAATAAAGAAAATTATTAAAATAAAATAATACAAAAGTAATTAAAAATAAAGAAAGAAGAGCACAACCAAACCAATAAACAAAACCATCAAAAATAACAAACACTAAAAACTATACTAAAACAAACAAACAAAAAAAATCACGACAGACAGAACTTTAGGACAAATGGTAAAAGTGAATCTAAACAGACAAAATCACACAAAGAAGCATACAAATACACACTCACAAAAAAAGAGGAAAAAAATTATATACATATATATATATATATATATATATATATATATATATATATATATATATATATATAATCAGAGAAAGGAAGAGAGCAACCGAATCAATAAACAAATCTACCAATGATAATAAGTTCTAAATACTAAATGAAGATAAACATAAAGCCAGAAACAAATTAGATGCAGAAAGCAAAACCCAAGTCTACAGTTCCTCCCAAAGTTCACCGCCTCTCTTTTGGGATGATTCATTGTCTATTCAGGTATTCCACAGATGCAGGGTACATCAAGTGACTGTGGAGATTTAATCCGCTGCTCCTGAGGCTGCACAGAGAAATTTCCCTTTCTCTTGTGTGTTTGCACAGCTCCTGCGGTTCAGCTTTGGATTTGGCCCAGCCTGTGCCTGTAGGTTTCCCTCTGGCGTCCGTTCTTCACCCAGACAGGAAAGAGTTAAAGGAGCTGCTGATTAGGGGGTTCTGGCTCACTCAGGCTTGTGGGAGGGAGGGGTAAGGAATGCGGGGTGAGCCTGCAGGGGCAGAGGGCAGCATGGCATTGCAACAGTCTGAGGCACGCCATGTGTTCTTCGGGGGAAGTTGTCTCTGGATCACAGGACCCTGGCAATGGATGGCTCACAGTCTCTTGGTGGGGGAGGTGTGGATAGTGACCTGTGCTTGCACACAGGCTTCTTGGTGGCTGCAACAACAGCCTTAGCATTTCATGCCCATCTCTGGTGTCCACGTTTATAGCCATAGCTTGCGCCCTACTCCGGAGCTCATTTACGTGGTGCTCTGAATACCCTCTCTTCACGCATACTCAAACAATAGTCTCTTGCCTCTTAGGCAGTTTCAGACTTTTTCCTGGACTCCATCCAGTTATCTGTGGTGCACTAGCCCCCTTCAGTCCGTGTTCACACAGCCAACAGTAGTCGTCTCCTTGGAATTGGACATCTGATGCCTGAGCCTCAGATCCCAGCCCACACCTGCCCCAGCGGGTGAGCAGACAAGCCTCTCAGGCTGGTGAGTGCTAGTCGGCACTGATCCTCTGTGTGGGAATCTCTCCACTTTGCCTTCCGCACCCCTGTTGTTGTGCTCTCCTCCATGGCTCTGAAACTTTCTGCTCACCCATGCCGCATATATGCATAGAAGGTGCTTCCTAGTGTGTGGAAACTTTTCCTCCTTCACACCTCCCTCCCAGAAGAGCAGGTCCTTTCCCTATTCTTTGTCTGTGTTTTTTTCTTTTTTCTTTTGCCCTACCCAAGTATGTGCGAAGTTTCTTACCTTTTGGGAAGTCTGAGGTTTTCTGCCAGTGTTCAGTAGGTGTTCTGTAGGAATTGTTCCACATGTAGATGTGTTTTTGATGCATTTGTGGCATGGAAGGTGATCTCCACATCTTACTCCTCCGCCATTGTGAAAGTCCCCCCCAGTGGTGTATTTTCTTCTTCACTGCTACAAAATAGCCATTGTCAGGCTAAGCTGGTATCTTTGTTTCTTTCTGAAGCTGACCGGTGTTCCAATACGTGGCTTTTTCTTAGGCTATTGTTGTTCATGGTATATACATGGTCTGACTTCCAATATACAAGACCTGTGGTTCAAACACTGTTTTACTGTCAAATAATAAGTATTTCAAATATTCCAGCCTGGAATATGGAGGCCTTCTCTCTTCTACACTATATTCTCTGGTTAGCTTATTTCACATATTTAGGCTACTATATTGCAATATTTCATTTCTGATCATTTTTTTAACTAAGGTTATTGGTTGCAAGGAACAGAAATCAACTGTAGAAAATTTATGCAGAAAATATGAGTTATTGAGTAGCTTATAGACTCAATGGGAATGCTGGAGAATCATGTTCATAAAAATGAGCAAGAACTAAGAAGTCTAGACAGTAAAAAGTGCAGGCAGAGAGGGTCTTTATCTTAATACTGCTGGACCTCCCATACCACTATTGCAGCAACAAGCTCACTAATAATTGGACTTCCACTAAACTCTCAACTCTGTTATTGTCACCAAACTCCTGAAGCCATCATCACTGTAAAAACTCTCCAACAGTTAAAACTTTATTTTCTTGAAATTTATTGGTGAGTTACTCACATAAAGTGAATAAATCTTAAGAGTGTAGCTCAACGAATTTTTGCAAATCTATTAACTTTGCCACTAGAATTGATATCAAGATGGTAAAATTTTCAGTGCACTAGAGACCTCCTTCATTGTCCTTAATTACTGTTTTGTCCTAGATTAGCTTTTGTTTTTTTCTGTTCTTGAACTTTATACAAATGTAATATATGTGTGCATTCTTTTGTGTCTGGCTTATTTTTACAAACATTAATTGTGAAATTCAAACATATTGTATATATATTTGTTAGTCATTTTTATTGCTTTATATTATTTCATTGTATTAATATATCAGTTTATATTCATTCTTCTATTGGTGCCACCTCACTCCTCCCTGGTTTTTGATTATTTTAAATGAAGCTGCTGCTGTGGACTTTAATATACTTCTCTTTTGGTACACATTTACACTCATATATGTTGGGTATATATCTAGAAGTACATTTCTGGATCATAGGTTTAGCAGATGTTCAGTATTGTTAAAAACTACCAATAGTTTTCAAAAATGTTTTTGCCAATCTGTATTCCTACCAGTATTATATGAGTGTTCTGAATGCTCCAAATCGTTTTCAAAATTTGGTATTGATTTTATATTAGATTAAAAAATAGATTAGATTATTTTCTTTTTAATTGTAGCCATTGTAGTGTGTCCTGTTATCTCATTTTGGTTTTAATTTTCATTTCTCTGAGGGGTGATGATGTCTACACTTTTTTCATATGCTTATTACATTTCAAAGTCCTCTCGTAAAATTTTATGTGTCTCTTGCCCAATTTTATTGCATTACTTTTATGTTTTGATTCATAGAAGTTATTTATATATTCTGTATATTAGTATTTTGACAAATATGTGAACTGAAAATGTCTTCTCCCATTCTGAGACCTGAATTTTTAATCTCTTAAGGATTTCCTCCAATTAATAGAGATTTTTAAATTTATTGAAGTTCAATTCATCAATTTTGATCTTGTGTTAGTATTTTTTAGGGTAAAGTTTAAAATAATATATGTGTTTACCACAAGGTCATGAAGATATTACCCTATATTACTGTACTATTTTGTATTTTCTTTTACGTTTAGATAAATGATCCATTTGGAATTTATATTTGTATATGCTGTGAGGAAAGAGGTCTAGGATAATTTTCCACACATAGTGTTAAAGGACGTCATTGAGACAACATGATCAATGGTTAACATAGACAATTGGAGGCTCCTCGCTCCCTCCCTGTCCTTAGAATGTATGCTTTGACCTCCATTCCCACAGTGGGATCATTTTCATGGAGACAGCCTTGAGAGAGTGATGTGCTGTTGAGACCATCTGGACAGTGTGCGTGACTGAACCACATTAAATCCTCTCTATAAACTATTAAGATGCTGTTGGGCAAAGGTGGGGATTTAATCACATTGTGGTGCCCAAGACAAGCCTCCAGTGTAAATTCCCTTCATCTTAGCACCACCACCTACCAGTCTGAGTGACTGCCTTTCTTAAGTCTCTCCTTGCTCCACATGTGGAGGCCAGCTTGAAAAACAACATGTAGATATGCAGTTGCTCCTATAATATTTGTGGAAATAAACAAGTAAAACGTATTCAGAGGTTGCTATCAAAAGTTAGTCAGCCGCCCCACTTGCACTTGGCAGGGAATCAAAGACAGGCACAGGAGTAAGAAAGCCTTACAGTGGAAAAACAGGAAGGACTGGGGTATTTCCTTATTGGCAGCTTTTGCATTGGGATGCTGGAGGCAAGCAAACAAGAAGTGAGACATCCTAGAGGAGCATATGTGGCTTTCTCTAGTTGCTCCTGAGTTGAGTTGGAGCTGGGAGAAATGTAGGGAAGCTGTTAGTTATTAATCAAGTCCTGACCATTTTAGGCTCATCATTATGAAGTCTGTGATTTCACTTCCTGGATGTTTTGCCATTGATTGTAGTTTTTCTTCTGGGCTGGTTGATGCAGATTGTTGGTCATATATAGTAGCTTGTTGTTTTTATATATAGTAGCTTGGTTAATGTTCAACTTGCATATTCAGTCTCATGTTATTAAAAATAGCATTCATTTTTCTGCATTCCAGTAGTGTCTATAAAATAAATTAAGTGACTTGTGCTTCTGGAATCTTTATTGTGTTCCATTAGACTATGTGATTTTCTTTGAATTAATACCAGGCTATCTTAATATTATAGCTTCATATTGATTCTTGATATCTAATAAGTATTCATTCATCAACATTGTTCACCCTCAAGATTGTCTTTTCTATTCTCAATCTTTTGCATTTTCATAAGAAATTTATAAATTTGTTTGTCAATTTTCACAAAACATATTCTGCTAGATTTATAAATAACATGACTTTGATTTTAACTCAATTATGAGACATAACATTTTTACAATATTGACTCTTCCAATCCAAGAACATGGTATATCCTTCTTTTTATTTGGTTCTTATTACATTTTCTTAGTAATGATTTATTTTTCTTCCTAGGAATTTAATGATTTTTGGTCTATTTTAAGTGCTATTTTAAAGATATGACCTTTCTTAATTGTTTGCTCAATTACTCATTAAGTCTAACTGTTTTTTCTGTAGAAGATATAGATAGATATAGGTATAGATATGGATATAGATATAGATAATCTACTTGTTCTCAGCATTGCTGAAAGAGAGGTGTGGTAAAATCTCTAAAATTGTGTGTTATTTGTCTATTTCTCCTTTTATTTCTATAAATGTTCTGCTTTCAATATTTTGAAGTAGGTTTCTTCTTCTGCCTTGGGATACAGAAACTACAAAGAAAATCACCCCCATCCTAAAAAAGAATAAAATCCAGATTCTCTACAAAATTATATTTTTTCTCAAGCCCATCAGACTGTTGAGGTAGCATGGCATCACAATACCATAAAATACTAAGTAGATTATTTCTCTTTCCAAGGTGAGCTGGAGCATGTGAGCTGTCTCAGCTATGGCAGAACAGGGGAAGAAGGACTTCTTGCCAGCTGCAAAACAAGCAGGTAAGAATCAGCTAAAATTTTAGAGAACTCTCAATGGCCAAGTCATTGCCAAGTATTCCTGGGGACACCTGACCAATGGAGAAGCAATACTCACATGCAAGAACTTTCCCACCATGTTGTCACTAGCAAATTTGGGTCAGAACCAGAGACTGAGTAAGCCCACTGGTGGTGCAGGAGCTGATGGTAACCACAGGGGAGGGACATGCCTTAAATACCTGTGGGCTTTCCTAAACTTCTCTCCCAAGAGTGAAAGCTTTATGTCTATAAATGAGAGATAGAAAAGTCACTTGTTCAGGGAGCACAGAAAATGAAAGTGCCTGTGCTATATGGGTAATAGAAAACTCTCCATCACAGGGCAGGGACAAAATACTGTCTTGGGCCAAAGTTGTTATCATGACAGATGTGCTACTGCTGAGAAAAGGGTGGGGAGAAGACAGGCAGCAGCATGTAAGACTCTCCACGTTCGTAGGTGTTTGGTTGCCAGGGAAGTGGGGCAGGTAGACTGAAAAAGTACCATCCCAAAGCTGCTACACAGGGCTTTCCTAAAACTGAGGCTGGACTAAAATATCCGAGAAGCCCCCTTGCCTATGTCAGCAACCTGTGGTCAGCATCTAGGTTACAGAGATCTGATGGATGGAGTATGCAGATGTGATTAGAGTTGTGTGACCACAGGCATTTTCACCAATATTCCCCTGTGCATCTTTGGAGACTGAGCCTTCACTATAATGCCATTTCCATCATTTTTATTAATTAATCTGGAAAATGCCAGCTCTGGTGTGCTTCCTTTCTGAAGTCCTCTGCTTGATCTATAGGAAGAAAATTGTCTTCCTTTTGCACTGGGATGGTGTGAGAACCTCCGTCACAGCTCTGTTATTCTTGAGCTGTGACTGATATTTGCATCTCAAAGGAGGACCTGAACATCTTTCATCTTTGAATAACCTTTTATAGTAATGGGCACATATTACACATCAGTGTTATCTGTCATCATCAATGTATATATGAATGAGCAGATCAATGATTGTGCAACTCTTGGCAATTTTCTTAATGCTTCCCTGTTTCAATTTTACAAATGTATAATACACATAACCCTATTTTTAAAAATATCTCAGGTATTAATAGTTCTCATATGCCTGCGGGACTTCATCCCACTGTCTGGAATATTTATTTTAAGTCTTGTTTATTTTATTTTTTTATTTTCCAAATGTCTCAGGCTGACCATTGTGATTCCCCAGAGGTTCTGAGGTGTCTAGTGTGTTACTTTGTGTTACTCATGTCCTTGGTGACCCATCCATATTGTCATTTTTTTATGTTTCTATCCAATTGTAAATCGTATCAGTGTATCCAAACAGAAGACTTCTTAGGAAGAATGGAAGAGAGAGAGCTCAGTCAATCGGTTAAGATATTTGCTTTAGGATAATGGAGTGAGGAGAATGGGCAGGTAATTAGACACTAATCCTTTCCAGTTTCTGAGGTAAACATAGACTGGGTTCTTTTCCCCTCTTGAAGAGGGGACATTTATGTGAAATTGTTCAACCAGTTTAATATCTAAATTTAATCTAGATAATTTCATTTAAATAATCTGGATAGGTTTTAAACTAGGAGAGAGTATGGTTTCAAAAGAAAAACTCACATCACAAAATAGCATCTTAAAAGTGTCTATGTCCCAGGGATTTCTTATCAGGAAACAGAGCTGTCCCTGGGCATGTGAAGGTAGATGCATTTAGGAATGGTACAAATGTGTGTATGTTTCTCTTCTTCTTTGGAAGTTCTCTCAGGATGCACTTGACACCACATGCACTTTGATTCATAAGGAAAAATATATGACATGCTACTTTACAAAATCTTATTAAATGATGATATTCATCAGAAGTATTTATGAATCCCATTCCATTCCCCACTGTACAGGCCCTTTACTCTCCTGGAATAGATGAAATAAGTATAATAAGAAATTTGCATTATTTTCTAATTATTGTCTTCGTGTTGCTTCTAGTGCTGGAGTTGTTTTTATCACCTCCTCCCATTTTAGAAAGACTAACAAGCAACACATTAAGCAAAGAGACTTGAAATGCCACAGGCCAGTGTGCTGTGTTTTCACCCTTTCCTTTGAGATGAAATATCCACATGATTGTTCCCCTCAGTTTGAATATTTAACTCAGTACCAAGCCTTTGTCTTCTTCAGAAATTCTCCCCTAAAGGACTTCTGCAGGATTGCCTGGATTTTGTCTCTCATAATCTTAACTTTTTCTTTGTCCTTAACATATGACCCTATGATGACGATCTCTTAGGCTCTTTTAAAAACATTAGAGCTGCCAACCCACTGCTCATTAAGTAAACAGAAAATACATTCTCCATGGGATTTCTACAAATACAATGATTTGCTAGTTCTTCCTCCAACTCCCCCACTTCAGACCAAGGCTTTTACATTATTCAAGTCTCCAATGCACATTATTTTTATTTTTTTAAATTGTTTTTTCATTTGTGTGTCTGACTTTGAAGGTCTATAGTTCTTTTCAACATTCAAGGTCTTTGGGCCCCTTACCTGTTCACAAAGGTATGCTATTGGAATTAATATTAACCATCAAAGCTTGCTGAATTCCACTGACAGTAGTTATTGTGTAGCTTTGTTTAAATGCTTATTGCCTACACTGTTTTTGTTTTTTGTTTGTTTGTTTTTTAATGACCTTCTATCTGTGTGACCAAAGAAGCTATCTGATTAAAAACCTAACTGTTCTTTCATGGTGAAATTTCATATCCCCAAAAAAGCAGAACCAGGATCACCTGTTCACTTTTTAAAATACCATAGAGGATTGAGCAATGCATTATCTGTGATGTAACAAAATATGGAATTAAAGGTAATACATTACTTTCAAATAGAATAATTCCTTTAAAAAATGAGAGTCAGGAAATTTTAAGGCTTAGATGGATGTGTTAGACTGGTGATACTTCAAAAGTTGATTACAGATTCCCAAGTAGATGGGGAAAAGAAGACAGGACATTACAATTTGGCACTTATTTACGTCCTCACTCATTCATCGACTCCCTTACACATTCAGTTTCATTTAAATATATTCTGAGAACTCACAGCAGAAGACACTTTACTAAGTATTATGGGGACTCCCAATTTTCAAGGAAGGAAAAAGAGAAAAATAAAAAGAAAGCAGAAAAAATAAAAGGAAAAACATAGGATGAGAATTAACATGTATTGATTGAAACTACATTGGTGCTTTTGTTAATATTTTTAATGTTACGTTGTTCAAGACATGATTCTTTGTGCGTTTAGGCAATTAGGTCATTTAATATAAAATAGCTCCATTAAATAACTATTATTATAACCATAATAAGAAGGTGAAATTGAATGTCATAAAGGTTATATGACTAGACTGTGATAGTCAGGATTACAACCTTGGCTTTTTAGTCTAAACTCCACATGTCTGCAGACCACCTACTATTCTGTAGAAAACCTCTCATGTCAAACAAATAAACAATAAACAATGGTTTATACCTTCCTTGCACCAGACAACTGAAATTTATTCATTTAAGCTGGTTTTGCTAATCAGTGTTACTGGTGGCCTGAGGGAACTTGACATTTGGAAGTTGTAGTAGGAAGGGATAAGAGTCACTAGAAAAGTAGGACAAGGAGTCAAAGATAAAATATGCCAGCTCCCCAGTTTTGACTTGTTAGTTATGGTAAAATAGCCTCTTCTCATTCCCTTTACTCCTTATCTTTGGGTCTCCCTCAAACTGTAGTTAGTGAGTTCTCTCTTCTCCAACACACTCATATACTCAATAAACAATTAATGAATGTCTAATATGTACTGTGGATGGTGCATATCTACTCCTACAGGAGATGTCATACTAGATGAATGCTCAGCAAAATCTGGAATAAGAGTAAGCACTCAGGTTGCAGGCTCAAAATTAATACAGAAGTACATAGAGAAGAAGAATAAAGGTGGAAATAATAAGGACCCAGCTTCTTAACCTGCTTTTGGGACAGTGCCACCGAAATGTGAAGTCTGGCTCCAGTGGTAAGAAGACAATTTTCAAAAGAAGAGCAGTGACATGGGCCTTTTGGTTCTTGCTTGTGGTTGTACTTCTCCAGGTATGTGTGCCTGAGTCAGTGACATTGTAACTGCTTTATGAGAGGAAGGAAAGAGAAGGTTTCTGGCCCTGAAGGAATTGCTGTTGACACAGGATGGAGTAACTGAGAGAAAGGAAGCCAAGCAAAGTCAGTGACAAAAGGGGATCTTTCATTAAATACTCTTTGGAGAATCATGTCTTCCTTTCTGTCCTTGTGTTATCCATCCTCTATCTGTACTTTCCCAGGTATGTGTTCTTCTTTATTTCTGTCATCTGAATTCTCTTGTTCTCCTTACCCTGAATACCCTTCTTCATTGACTCCCCTTTATAGACTGAGTTGCCCATCAGGAAAAGAATAAGTAAACCTAAAAAAATAGTTTGCTGGGAACAATCAATTTTCCTAATCAGTGCCTGCTTACTGATAACCATATAAATGCACATGCTTGCACACACACATATTATTTAAATAATCATGTGAGAACACAGGAGTTAGTTAGAAGCCAGATAGCAACTCTTTGTTCTAATTAGATGTGTTGATCAGTTTTCCTTCTAATATACACCTCCTTGACTTAATGCCTGTGTTCATTTCGATCCTTCATTCCATACTGACCTCCTACATACTTAACTCCATTGATAAAATGTCTCTCCGTCCTCAGAGGCCCAACTCAGAGATCAGTAAATATTTATTGAAAGGATTTGTTGAATGAAAAACAATTCTCTCCTCAGAGATGAGCTCTCCTTTCCCTTCTTGACATGCATAAAGATTTCACAGTCTACAGAGAAACTTCATGGAGGAGAGTAAAGAAGAATGATTCTTGAATGCCATACTGATGGGGCTGGAACATCTGTCACTCATTAATCACATAAGTGATTTCACCTGACTTGTTTGGCTGTGTCAACCTTCCCACATTAAGGATGGCTGCTCATTCTATTCCCCTATCACTGTGTGCCCAAAAGGAACATCTGCCAATTAGAAAAGACATTGGATGATCATACAAGTTGTGGGCATTTGGGAATAATCTTCAGAACTTGGTGACAGATGAGGTTGAGAAGAGGAAGGAATAGAGGAGTCACAATTAATGGAGTGAGGCACCAAGGAATAGAAGGAAAGGAGTGCTAAATCTGGGAATATTTTGGATTGGTGTAGGGAAGGTCGATGATATCCCTTCTTTCTATAAATCTTTCTTGGTGACACCTTTGAGTAAAGACATATAGAGCTGGATTAGTGGAATGGGTGAGATTAGATCTGTAATTCTGATGATGAATTTAGTTTTTGTCTTTGTCCTCTTTTGCTTTCAGCTTTATTTAGACAGGAAGCCCACTGAACCGAAACAGGCATCACCTGCCCAGCGTACAGAGCTGAGTGCACTGTAACTCTATATAAATCTCCTTCTTCCTCAGGATAATAACAATATAGATCATTCCTCTCTTCTGGGATGGAAAATCTCTTGTTCATTTATAACATTTTGGACATCCAATTCAGTTTGCATCTTCATATTTAAACACCTTTGCATTTGCAATAATGATAATAATAAAAACTAAAGATGGTTGTCATATTTCACATTTGAGACATGGGGGTTCAAAAATATCCAGGTAGAGTTTTCTCTCCTGTCTCTTTACTATAAAGTGTATGTATTATCAGGATGGTTTGCTAGATGCTTATTCCTTACTTTAACTAATTGGTGGAATTTATTTTCTGTTTTTGAAAGGAGCTTTCCTATTCTCCAACTAAAAATTCTCAAATTCATTGTTATCTCTGTCATGAGCTCATACACATTTACATGGATACTAGATAAGTTTCCTAGGTTTGGAGAGGGTTTATATATCTTTGAAACCCATATAACACCTCTAAATGATCTGATTATTTGAATTTGATTGATAATTGCCTCAAAAAGGGAGTTTTCTTATATCTCTGTGTATGAGATTATTTTGCATAGAATAATTGCTCTGTATTTATTTTTCTTTTTCAGAATAATGGTTATCCCTTAACTACCACAACAGTTTTAAATTATCAAACATTCTTAACATATCTCTGTGTATTTATGAAGTCAAAATAATCAGTTTGTGAGAAGGCCTGTGAGTGATAATTTGATATCGAGTAGGCAAAAGCAACCTCTCATGCTATTTTACTGAATTGAAATCATGATTTCAGTCAAACATGGTATATATATATAAATATCTTTAATACCCTAGCTGGAAAACAAGTACAAGACTACTCTCTTTAAAACTTTATACAATGCGAGAACGATTTTGTAGGTGTCTAAGCATCACCAAAGCAATCAGTTTTGAGAAGGGAAAAAAAAAATGTCCATTACTCTGAATTGTACATATCAACATATATATAATATGCTTGAAATATTCACATGTGTTTACTATTAAACATCTTTAAAAGGTTCAGGTAATGTAAAATAATTAAGCAGTTTGTCCCTGTTTTTAACACTAACACTAAGAAACAGCATAGATCTGGAGGATTATAGTAAAGCCAACTTCTTTCAACCTCATCAGAAAAGATGAGATGATTTGAAGCAAATCAGAGAAACTACTGTATACCTCAGAGTAGAGATAAGATGTGGAGTGTTTTGATTATAAAATAGTAATGTGGCTTTGGTTTCAAAATTTTCCAAACTCTGTCAGGTGAAAAACAATAGCTAACTCTCAGTTTATACTTCTAAGTATATATGTTCAACTTCCGTTGCAACTCAATTGCTCACTAGAAAAGGCACAGCTGATGACTTGGGCTGTCTCTGTATCATAGTGAAACTGCAGCTTTATAAAGTGAGAACTGTCATTTTAGATTCTTACCAGGGAGGGTAAGAATAAATTAATCTCTGTCAATTTCAATGTTTTCCCTTGTTTTATTGTTATTATAAACCAGCGGTCCCCAACCTTTTTGGCACCAGGGACCGGTTTTGTGGAAGACAATTTTTCCACGGACGGGGGTGGGGGTAGATGGTTCAGGCAGTAATGTGAGCGATGGGGAGCGGCAGGTAAAGCTTCACTCATTCTCCCGCCACTCACCTTCTGTTGTGTAGCCTGGTTCCTAACAGGGGAGTTGGGGACCCATGTTATAAACCATTCAGGGGAAAGGAAAAGTACAGTGTCACCATAGGTACCTCAAACTTGAAGCTAAAGGTTAAATGAATTTCTCAGACTGAGCTCATTCAAAGGGAGAAGCACACATATCTCCATGTAACACACAGATTAATCTGCATTTAGTGAACACAGCTTTATTTGGCAGCTAAGTGTTTGTGATTAGAATGTTGAAAGCCATATATGTATTTCTTGAAAATATCAGGAGAAAGTTAACATTTATATATTTATATTTATGTTTATATTTATATATATATAAATGAGAGAGAAAACAAGGTATATACAGCAGCACTAGAGACTTTAAATTTTCCATGTGGGGTTATTTGGGGGGAATATCAGTGAAAATTATCAGCTTTACTGTCCTGTCATGGTGTCCAGAATGTTTATGATTTCAGAAACATGCATAGATAGAATGTCATCCCTGGAAGAGAACTGAGAGATTCTTTACTTCAGTTTCTCTTTCTTCAACCAGAAAAACTAAGTTACTTGCCAGAGTTCGTGGATCTGGCTAAAAGCAGACTGTGAAATGGAATGCATTTCCTTGTTCCCAGGTCAGCATTCTTTTCCTTGTACTGAGTAGAGATTTCTACCTTAGACTCTAGAATTGTTAAGACATAAGATGTCCATATAAAAAGGGAGCACTTTGAACTATTCTTCTTTAAGATTTTGATGTAAAATAAGTTTGCAGATGTTTTTAATTATGACAACTGACTAGCAAACAAGTTCCTGAGAGAAAGAGATGTAGAATAGACATGTGGTTAATAAGAAATCTAGAAGGAAGGAGGAGGGAATACTTATTTTTGCTTTTATTCTAAATGCAAGGTGAACAAACTGATTAGTGAAGCCCTGTGCTTTTAATATGGCACATAACTATGGTGTGTGTGATAATTTATATGCATGTGTGTATTTTCTGACCAATACAGAAGAACAAAGCACTACTGTTAATTCTTTTATTTATGTGCCTACTATAGGAGTCCATTTAGCCTTAAGTGTCCCTTTGAAGACAGATTTTATAATCGTTGCACACTACATCCAACTATATTTAAGAAAGCTAAGCTACTGGTTTGGAACATACTGGTACATAATTGTCTAAGTTTAAATGCTTTCATCTGTCCTATGGCTTTATTCTTTAAGGTACTCTATCTACTTCCATCCCAATCAGGGTATTTGTGGATAACAAGTAAACTAATTTACCTTTTCTCAGTTTGATCAAAGTACCCAAAGACAATGTAAGGACTGACTGTCTGAGTGAAATAAGTAGATGTCAGTAAAGGACTACCTGTGATACAACCTTTGCTGTCTAAGAATAAAGTATAAATGAACAAATACCATGTGGTATGAAGCTGTGGTTCTAGCTTAACTCAGTTCAAGCCATGAATGTGCATCAGAAAAGAAAATAAGAAATAAATATTTCCAGAAGAGCTCTACTCTGGCTATTTCAGACTTCTTTGTGGAGTTAATCACAAATCTCCAGCTTCTTTGATCCAGCTAATTACATAGTACCTCTGCTGCCTGTACAAAATTAAGGGAAAAACCCAATCCTGTAGATTGCAGAATTGTGTCACCTTATGAAATAAAGTGGTGGTTCCTTTTAAAGCTGAACCTTGGTTCTGGGAAGTCCCCACTGGGGAATCCACATGCTGTCTCCTGTCCAAAACCCTTGGGATGGCTTTCTGTTGCAGAGCCTCCTTCATCGATGCCTGACTCCTTCTTAAAGATCTAAGCAGATAGTTCAGTTCCTGTTCCTGCCACTTGCTACCCAGGGACGATGCATAGCTTTTTAAAAACAGAGTCACTCTAGAGCTTCCCTGGCGGCGCAGTGGTTGGGAGTCCGCCTGCTGATGCAGGGGACACGGGTTTGTGTCCCGGTCCGGGAAGATCCCACATGCAGCGGAGCAGCTGGGTCCGTGTGCTATGGCTGCTGAGCCTACGCATCTGGAGCCTGTGCTCCGCAACGGGAGGGGCCACAACAGTGAGAGGCCCGCATAACGCAAAAAAAAAAAAAAAAAAAAAAAAAAAAAAAAAAAAAAAAGAGTTACTCTAAAGATTAAATGGAAAAAAAGCAAAAGTGGAAAAAGCCTAATAAAGGGTAAAGGGTAATTTCTTGTAGTGGAATCATTTCCCTGTTTACATAGCTGCTACCACTCTTCATTCTATGTGGGCTCCTTTTTACCCCATTCCAGCTGGGACGGTTGATGCACTCTTCCTACTTCTTGTCGTTTTTGCTCAGCCAAGAATATGCCCAAGCCCCTTTACATGCAAATTAATTTATAGCAACTCCTTAAGGAAAAATTATCTTGGGAGTCAGAAATTATCAACAAATCTGGGGACCTAGTGATTTTAAAATTCTCAGATTTTACTTTCTGACATTTACAAAAAAGTACTCTATGGCATTTCATACCTAACTTTCATTACTCTATTGTGATAACAAAGCCATTTTGAATAAGAGTATGCTTTTAAATTGTTGAGCATACTACGCAGAAGAAATTTAGTCATGGTTAGGTTAGTTGTATTTTGGAATATACCAAATCAGTTATATTGATTCTCTTCCTTGATCATCATAGAACCTCCTTAAGCATTTGTGGACTAATAGCAATCAAATGTGCTTTATGTTCAACAGAGCATTTCTATTTCAGTGCAATTCCAAAGCGCTATCTCACCTCAATCAAGCATCTCCTCTACTTGATTGGGTAACAGGATCCCTTGGGGTTTGTTGCATCCTTTCCCCACTTCAGAGTAAAAGGATCATTTTTCAAGGAGCCAACAAGAAACATGACTGAATAAAGAAATATATTTGGAGTGCTACAGAGAATTTGCTGACTCTCCAACCTAAATAAGGCTGGGACATAGAAACTGTATTAGAGCTGGCAGAAAAAAACATTGAAGGTAGACCAAAGCACCCCTGGCCTCTCTTTATTGAATCAGTTAGTCTTTATGTAAAGGTTGAGGCTCTGGGAAACTGAACAGGTAAGAAGAGGGGCTTTTGTGGGGTATTGGGTATGGGGTAGGTATGGACAGGGTGGCTTCCTGATGGCCTTGAAATTGCCCTGACAAGTGGCTGCTTGTTGTGTCCATTCAAAACTTCCTTCCTTGGAAACAAAGATTACAAACCAACTTCTTATGTCCTCAAGAGTGCAGCATGAAGTGAACGTGTCAGCTCTTCACTCGCCTTTCCCACCTGCTCCTGGTGAGGTCTCTTCTTCCTGGCAGAGTTCTGTGACTGATTTGCCTTTATTTCTTGGCAGCAACTGGCATGTTTCCCTGCAGCTCAGCAGAAGTGCACACCTGCTGCCTCCTGACTTTTGACCTGGAGACCGGCCTTCCATGGAGGTCTTAGGGCAAGTTCTGCCCTCTGTGGGTCCCCAGAAAGATGACAGAGCCCGAGATGACACTGATGATATGGATGGAGATGTTAGTAAGGAGTTGAGACTTCATGGCCCAGGGAGTCAAGACAACACATTTGAAGTTTTCAGCCGCTGCAGACATTGGTATTGCATTAATAAAAATATAGAATGTGGTGATGGTGAAAATACAGCAGACAAAATACAAAGTTTTTTTTGAAGTGTATTCTCCTACAACTGGTTAATTAGGAGTAGGAAGAACACTCTGAAATGCTTGAGTTCACACACCTGCAACTATTATCCTTAACTTTATAATATGCCAGACAAGAAAATGAGATATTATAAAAACTTTAGGGGAAAAATATCATTTGAATGAACTTTTAAACTTCAAAAACAACACACACAGTATTTGAAATTCTACTTTTAATTTTGTGTTTAGTGGACAATATCAATGTGTTTCTTAATTCATGCTATCCCTGTGTCCTCAGAAAAATGCTCCATGAAGGTAAGGACAGTGTCTGATTTGTTCATTTTATGTCACTTGGAACTGAATCTCAGAGACAGCAACTAGAAAAGAGGGGAGCATTTGGCAGGGAGAGGTGAGAAGCAGGTGGGCAATGCAGCTCCCTAGGGCCCCTGGGGCTGCCTTGTAAAAAAATGTCTGCCTTGTTTGTTTGCTTCTGTCCAAACAGAAAAGGTTACACCTAATTACTCCTTCTTAGAGCAGCCCTCAGCATAGAAGGGGCTCGGTAGATTCATAGTCATTGAATGAATAGATAAATGAGTAAAAATCGCCCTTTTTGTAGATGGAAGGACAATCACTAAGTTACATTAGCCTCTTCCAGTCAACAGAGAAGCTGGTCCTCAGCAACATTTTAAATTCCTTGACTTTAGGGAGATTATTTGTCCAGATTTCTGTCTCTGAGTGCTCCCCTTTCTTAATCATTATCTGTTTTCTTTCATGTACTCAACAGCTTTACCTGTTTCTTCTCATCTATTATCAAAGTCTGTTCACTCACAAAGCTCTGAAATCAGTCTCAGGCATTTACTGGGAATGGAAGTCACTTTGTTTCTTCTCACATGGCTATTTCTATATTTTATTCTTGGATTTTCCTCTGTGCCTTCCCATCTCCCTACAGGATACTTGGTCTCAAGTTTTATTGGCCTGCGGTCTCTTTTTGGGCAGGTCTTGAAACAATCTTATCAAACTCAGGTCATATATTAAATCAGTAAAAATTGAGAAGATAATGACTTAGTGCTGACTTCCTCTCTGACTCTTTTGCAGTAAATCAGATTCGGATGCCCCAGTGAAAACCATGTATCTCTTACAAACCACTCTGTTTCTTAACCCAAGCTACCCCTTTCTTGCCTCTTAAATTCCTAGCATTTCTGTACACAAAACATAAAAATAAACAAAATTTTTAGAACTCTTCAAACACTACCTACCATCTACCAGTTTCTGAAATAATATTCAATTCATCAGCATAATCTTTTGATTCCAAAACCAAAATCTATTTCAAATCTCTCCACTTCTCTTATCAGTAGCCAACCAAGAAATCTATGTACGAACCCATCTTGACACTGATCTCACACAGAGCCATGCTCATGCTGGTCCAGTGTATCCCTCTAATGTCATATCCTCTCAATTTCCTCATTCCTCACCAAGCCCCAGCCATGAAGACAACCAACACTTCTTAGAACAAAAACAAGCTCTTTTTGCCAACTTATGGTTACCAGAGGGGAAGGGTGGGGAGGGAGAGATAGTTAGGGAGTTTGGGATTGACATGTATACACTACTATATTTAAAATGGATAACCAATAAGGACCTACTCTATAGCACAGGGAACTCTGCTGAATATTATGTAACAACCTAAATGAAAAAAGAATTTGAAAAATAATACATTCATGTATATGTATAACTAAATCACTTTGCTCTACACCTGAAACTAACACAACATTGTTAATCAACTCTACTCCAATATAAAATAAAAAGTTAAAAAACAAAAAAAAGGTCCTTCTCACTCCAAGGTCTCTGTAAACTACCTATAAACTGGAGACACTAGTTCTTTTTTTTTAATAACAAATTTAATCTGTTATACATATACATATGTTCCCATGTCCCCTCTCTTTTGTGTCTCCCTCCCACCCTCCCTATCCCACCCCTCCAGGCGGTCACAAAGCACTGAGCTGATCTCCCTGTGTTATGCGGCTGCTTCCCACTAGCTATCTACCTCACGTTTGGTAGTGTATATATGTTCATGCCTCTCTTTCGCTTTGTCACAGCTTACCCTTCCCCCTCCCCATATCCTCATGTCCATTCTCTAGTAGGTCTGTGTCTTTATTCCTGTCTTACCCCTATGTTCTTCATGACATTTTTTTTTTCTTAAATTCCATATATATGTGTCAGCCCTATTTACAATAGCCCAGAGATGGAAACAACCTAAGTGTCCATCATCGGATGAATGGATAAAGAAGATGTAGCACATATATACAATGGAATATTACTCAACCACAAAAAGAAACGAAATTGAGCTATTTGTAATGAGGTGGATGGACCTAGATTCTGTCATATAGAGTGAAGTAAGTCAGAAAGAGAAAGACACTAGTTCTTTATCTCTCTATCTAACACCTTTCATTCTTCTTTCAGGTTTCAGGTTATTGTTTTACCATCCCAGAAAAAAATGTTCCTGTATCCATACCAATTCCTTTGCCTCCTTTAATTATTTTCTATCACTAAATTTGTTTCCATCATTTTACTTATCCATTGTTTGTCTTCCCCACTAGAATGTGAGCTCAACAAATACAAAATAATGTCTGGTTGTTCAACATTTATGTCAGCAACACATAACGTTGTGACCAGCAGAGTCAGTGTTCAGTAAACATTTGTTGAATGAAGAAATGAAAGAATGCATGAATAATATTAAAATCTAATTTTCTTTGGTGGGTATTTGTGTAGGTTTCCCTTAATCTGCACCAATCAATCTTTAGTCTTCTAAAACTAAGTATCTCATTTTATAACCTCATCCTGGAAGAATTCACACAATCCTCTATTAATCCACAAAAACATATTTCTTATAAAACATAATGGTTTTCAACTACTTTTACATTTTTTTCAGTTCTGAGTAACTGTATATTTAGCTTGACAAATGAGTAAAGTATACTTTTGCCTATATATAACTATTTAAGGGGTATAATTTATACATTATTATTTTAAGAGTACACTCTTTCTCTCATGTGACACACTGCTTAAAATTACTCTTGTAGAGAAAGAATACAGGAAGAAGGAAAGGGACAACTAATTGCCTTTGGAACACGTTTTTGTGCCACATAAGACCATTGGAATTTTTGTTTGTTTCATGGAAGATGCATCCAGTATTATTATAACAGTTTACTCAAAAGGAAAAGGCTGTGTATTTGGCCAAATCAAAAATTGTATTGTTTTTTATTGTCATTAACATAGTAGACATTGATAGGGGAACTCACTCCAATTGTGAAAAGAAAGAAAGGAAGAAAGAAAGAAGGAAGGAAGGAAAAAAGGGAGAAGGAGGGAGGGAGAGAAGGAGGAAGGAAAGAAGGAAGAAAGAAGAGACAGATTTGTCTGCTGCATTCCTTCTTGCTGTTCAAACAATAAGGAAAGAAAGAAAGAAAGAAAGAAAGAAAGAAAGAAAGAAAGAAAGAAAGAAAGAAAGAAAGAAAGAAAGAAAGAAGGAAAGAAAGAAAGAAGGAAAGAAAAAAGAAAGAAAGAAGGAAAGAAAGGAAGAAAGAAGGAAAGATGGAGGGAGGGAGGGAGAGAGGGAGGAAGGAAAGAAGGAAGAAAGAAAAGAGAGACAGGCTTGTCTGCTGCATTCCTTCTTGCCGTTCAAACACTATACCCCCTTATTGCACTTTTTCTTCCCCTAAGTTCTCATTTTACAATGTGATTCCATGAGACCTTGCTCTCAGAGTGTACTGAGGTAAATTGCGGTGACTTTGGCATCAGGAGAAGCTGAGTTAGAGCATCAGCTGCTCTACTTACCAGCTGAGTGGTTTTGAACAGTTTTGTCATCTATAAAATGCTGTTATTATATATATCTTCTTGAATTGTTATGGCAATTAAGTGAGATAATGAATGAGCAGTATTGGTACAGAGCCATAAATGTGGTAGACCTTCATTAATATTTACCTATATTTATTGATAAATATACTTCAATGTGGAATCCAAACACCAGAAGTGACTTTACCAAAATAACTGATAATAATTCTAGGGATACAAAGCACCACCATTCAATGTTGTTGGGGTGAGGATTGAGATTCCTTAGATCATTTCTTTCTTCTCTGTCCCTTTTAAAACTTTCTTACTTATTTCTCAATGTCCTTCACTATACATGACTTCAACCTAAATTCATGCAAATTATTAAGCCCAAAGCATAGTTTGTTTCACCTAGTGGGTCATTCACACATAAAATATAGTTATTGGTCTAAACTCTTACTTAAGAAGTTACATATTTGACTACATGGGTGGACCAGAGTTGACTGTCAATCACAGATTGTATGTATCATTTATTCATTTGGAAATTTTTGCTGGGATGATGGAGATTCTTTGTCCAAAAGCAGGAGACTGCATATTCAAATATTTATGGTTGATGTCCCCAATTTATGCTCTTTTCCTATTTTTCTTTGAGCAGAGATAGAATGAGAATGACAGTGCAGGATGAACCATGCTGCCATTCATTTACGTTATTTAATTGAAGGCACTCTCTTTGTATTTTATCTGCTATTCCTGGCCCCTAGGGACACTGGACAGTATGAAGTTCTAAGTCACAATTCCATTCACTAAATGTGTGCTGGAGCTTGTAATGAGTTTGTCTAAAGCCTTTCACACCTCTGCTTTTCATAGAAGGTTCATTTATCTTTCTGAAACAGAACAGAGCTGTTTTTAGATTTCCCTGATTTCCACACACAAGACACTCCTGGGAACCTGCTGTAGGAAGTGTTCTCTAAGGCACATTTTTAACTGACTGGCTGATGGGGGACTAGAGAAAAGCAGCCAAAAGCCCATGTCCTATATGCTTCATCCCAGCCTCAGAGTTATTAATTGTACCTCACAGCATTCTCTTTCCTCTAAATACACATCTAACTCATTTATTAAAAGTTCATACTAATTACTTCCATTGTATCTCTCGATGGGTTGGTTCCATATGCAATATATTAATTACTCTCTGCAAAAACTCTAACATAAATTCCTCTGGTGCCTGTCCCTTATTACTTCTTAAAATTGTGCCCCTTCATTTCCTCACTTGGTGATAACTTATTCTAGTTGTGTTTCCTCTTGTTCCACCTTCATCTTGACACAGCAATCATATCAATAGGAGAGATTTCCAAAAAAGTATTGACAAAAGTGAGTTCACATCCTTAGATACATTCCTCTATTTCAGCAAACCATAAAGTGTGCTGGACAGTTTTTGGTAAGCTGTTGTCTCTCTAGGTCTTTGAAGCATTATGGAAGTGAGCAACTGAGGCTGAAATTTGGGTCAGAAAAGTTCAACATAGTTTTCTTCCAGTATTAGTAAAACAGTGGGAGGCTAAAGCATAAAAGGAGGGAGGGAGCATGAGGACAAGAGGAAGACAAGTGTGAAAAAGGAGAACTCTTCCTGACAAGTAATGTCCCATATGTCTTACTCTTGAAAGCAAGAAAAAGCTGTTGAAAGTCCTTGGAGTGGTCAGAGCACACCACGTATTCTCTGTCCAAGGTGATAAGTATCACCTTAAACAAAATTGGAAGAGCTCAGCTCTAGCAATGGAGTGTGAATGAACAATTATGCAATTATTTGTGCCTCAGAAGAAATAAATGGCATTTAACTCAGATTAAAAGTTCATAGACTTCCTATTGACACAAACTAGATGTTTACATTGATAGTACATAAATAATTTTGGAAGATTGAGAGGCAAGTCTGTATTTCTCTCAATTGTCCATATGGTTTATAAATGTGACATAATTTTTGATATTTGGAAACGTTGGAATATTTGGAAGGCCACTGTTATGAAGACTTGATTGCCATTTATTTTCTAGTAATGCAGGTTGAGCTATAAATACTATTTCCTGGAGAACAAATACTGGTTGGTCAGTATATGGCAAGTAGTCCAGAGGCTGATCTAGCCAGAGTAGCATGGAGAATAAACCATACTTACTGTTCCCATTGGCTTCAGTGACACATAACAGTATCATGGTCCATCACTGCACATGAACAGAGAAGTACAAATACCAGATAAGACCAATCTTCAA
This sequence comes from Mesoplodon bidens, assembly GCF_964165515.1. NCBI lineage: Eukaryota > Metazoa > Chordata > Mammalia > Artiodactyla > Ziphiidae > Mesoplodon > Mesoplodon bidens. The sequence goes on along the minus strand of NC_138169.1, from coordinate 54,946,041 downwards.
GAAAATATGACATTTTAGAACTGAAGATATATAAAGGCACTAACTAGGAATCAGAACACATGGGTTCTACCCCTTATTTAACTCAATCTCTCCAAGCTTCAATTTTATAATCTGTAAAATGAAAACAGTGCCTGCCTTACCAATATTTTAAGGATAAGTTATTTGATGATCACAATACTTTAACACTAGGGAAATGAGTAGTTATAATTATCATCATCATTCATATTGGTCAAATTGGCCACTATATTAACCCTATATTTATGTTCTTTTTTACTCTTTATTTTAGAAGTACAGGTGTAAATTGTTTAATTCCACACATCTATTGTTTGTATTCTATTCTAATTTTTGATATTTTCTTGATGAATTAACTATTCTCATTGGGTACCTCAGGCCTATAAATTAATCTTGAGAAACTCAGAAGCCTTTTGGAAATATTTTAGAGCACACATATAATTACGTGGTAATAGTCTTCTCTATCTGTTCTGTGAAATAACTAGACATCTAAACCATCTTCCCAAAGATCTGCATCTCAAAACATGAGCCTGCCTTAAAGGAGCCCTTCATAAGAACTTGGGTCTGGAAATGGGATCACCGGTGCTTTATTGATGTTATATGCCCAAGGCAGCATTCTAGAGAGTTTTTCTGTGTTGTATTTCACTATTATAACTCCATCACAGTCAATTAGCAAGACAGACTCTTGGCTTTTAGGCTTGAAAATGAAGCTTCTTGATTATTTATGTTTTTAAGATGTTATTGAGTAATTCAACTTAGTAAAGAACTTTGATGTATTCCATCATTATGACTGTAAATCCAGGTGTTAATACTCTCAGATGGCCCATCATCTCACTGGAAATACCTAATAGAGCGGCCATTAACCAACTGTATATGGTGATGTAAACTATGCCACTAGCTGAACTTCCCATTACAAAGAGTAACACTGTGGAGGCAGAAGAGATTATCTAAGTAGGGGCCAGCCATGATCATAAAGAAACCATTGAAACAAGGATGTTCCTGTACCCAGTGAAAATATGTATGAATAAGGCATCAGTCCTGAAAGGTAGGCATGAAGGAAAGATTTGATATATTGCATTATAAAATTAGCAGGATAGATTACTTTCACACTGCAGACATTGAGCAGGTGTGGAATGTAGCAGCTTTTAGTGATGCTGCTTTGTCCCACAGAGTTTTCGGTTATTTTCCCCTTGGCAGCTCTGACATCACAGAGGACGGAAAATCAGACAAAAGAAGCAAAAGGAGCTTGTGCATCAGCCTATAAATACACCCAGAAAAGGTTCTGGTATTACAAATATTTGGGTCAGAAGTCATCACTTAGTTTTATGCTTTTGGGAGATAAAAAGAAATAGTTTCAACATCCTAAACAAAACAGCATGTGGGATATTGGAGTAGCAGACAAAGTCTAGACGGTGACCCTGGAGACATGGATTCCTGTGTTAGTTCTTCTTCCAGACTAACAAGCTGTTAGAGACTCATCACTTTACTTTGGGTCTCGGCTTCTTCGTAGTTGAGGAAAGTTAGGATTGATAAAGACAGAGCTTGTGTGCTGTTTTTGCCTTATCCTGAACCAAGGAAGATATTGTTAAGTAATCAATTTAAAAAATTTGAACCCAGATGTGACATCACAGTTCTCTACACAGTTCTCATAAAGCAGCTGCTTGCCAAGTGAGCAAAATCAGGATATGGGAGGAAATTCTTAGGGCTGTAATATAATTAATGACAGGAGAGTATGATCTGGCTCTATGGTCTTTTCAGTTCCCAGTCTTTGTAGTTAGAATAATTACTCAATCTATTACCCACATGGAATTAGAGGGTGTCTCCTTCTGTGCCCTGACAAGCTGACATTGGCCCATTTCCTGTCAGTGTTTTCCCCTCTCTCTCCTCTTCTTTTCACTCTTAACATTCCTCTCCTTTTCAATAGTCTCTTCTGTCACTGGACATAGGGTTCTAACATCTCTGACGCAGAAAAAAAAAAGACATTCTTATATTTTTGCCTAGGGAAGACAATATGGCTCTGTCCTAAATATCCTGAAACATTTGAATATTCTTCACCATTAGGTGGCTTTTCTACATTTCTTACCCATCAATACTAACAGACCAGTACTGGGCTAAATGCTGTGGGACATTGAGTCAGCTGAAAGCATGGTCTCTGCCTTGTCAGAGTTTATAATCTAATAGAAGAGAGAAAAATGTATACAAAACAGCCCCAAGGAAACATAAAGTACTATAACAATATATAATCTTTAAAATAACATCCAGCCTGCAAACTGTTGACAGATTAATCTTCCCCAAGTACAGCTTTTATCATGTCCTCTGCCTCTCAACAGCCTTCACAGCCTTATTTCTTATCACATTAAGTCCAAACTCTTCTGCTGTTTTTCAGGACCTCCTTAATCTGGCTACACCTGTTTTATCCAAATTTATGTCCCACTTTTTCCTCACCAGGCAAGAATGTTTCCAGATCTTTTGTGGTGTTGTCTTCCTCAGCTTAAATGTAGGAGGTATGGCCCTAATCCTACTTTACCTTACAGCTCTTCTTCCTTGGAACTAGTTCTTGATGGAGCAGACCATATTGCTCTTTCAGTTATTTAAATACCATTATGGTACCTATAGCCTTTAGATATTTATTTTTGGATCTTGGGCGTTTCCCTTATTACGTGAGCAACGGTGAACTGAAATCTCTAATCTAACTCCCTAAGCCTGTTGCTTGAATTCTAAAATTGGGATGCCTTGTAGAATCACTGCGATAACTAGAGATAACATATTTAAAGGACTGAGAACTGGGCTTGGCTAGTTACCATTAAACCAACTTTTCTTTTTCTTTAAACCACTACGAAAATGAAAAAGTAGAACAACTGCAATGTCAAAACTGACTGTTAAGCTACTGTGTCCATAATTATTGACACATGAGCAAGATTATACATTTCTTAGATTTAGAGGATAAATATTTTGGGGACTACACATTGCCTAGCAGAGATGCTTAATATATACAGTCATCCCTTGGTATCTGTGGAGTATTGGTTCCAGGGCCCAGAGGGGATACCAAAATCCAAGGATGCGCAAGTCCCACAACCAGTCCTCCATATCCCTTGTTCCACATCTATGGATTCAACCAACCAACCACAGTTTGTGTAGTACTTTAGTAAGCATTTGTCAAAAAATAAATCCAAGTATAAGTGGACCCATGCAGTTCAAACGCTTGTTGTTCAAGGGTCAGCTGTATTTGACAATCAGTTAAAAATTCAAGTTTTCAAATTCAAATTTGAGTGGCAGTAAAATGTAGTGAATGAGAGGCTCTACTCTGGAGCAAGTTTCCTGCATTCAAGTCCCAGCTCTTCCCCTCGTTTACTATGAGGCCTTCTTCACATTACGTACACTCTCTGTGCCTCAATTTCCTCACCTATAAATAGGGACAATAGTACCTATCTCCAGGGATTGTTATGAAGATTACGTGAATTAAAATGTGTAGAGTCGATATTTGTAATATATTATAGGATATTTGTGCTGAGGATGGAGATTAACAAATAGTAAGCATTATATCAGTATTTATTAAATATACTTCTAAACATATACTACTTTCCTTGACCAGCACTTCAGTCCTTATATCTCTCCTGACTCTCTTTTTTTCCATTATCAAAATATAATTATCCTGTACTTCATATTTGACCTTTGATAATAATTCTTATAAATAAATGAGGTAATTAAACTAAGTTTGGAAACAGAAAAAATGCACAGATTATTTGATGGACAGCTTTTTCCAGAATATCAGAGTTATATTGCAATTCGCATGGGAAGTGTAGAATAGAACATATTGGCCCTCAGTAGCATATAAATTTAGCGCAGACAATAAAAATTTACTGCAGGAAAACTTGGGGTGAAAGATTAAAGCATTCCAGCAGGTACTCTTCAAGGCTTTGTGGGACCTGGAACCTCATTTACCACCTTCCAGATGGAAGCCATTGTTGGCACTTCCTTTTTGTTAGATCTAGAGATCAGGTAGTATCCCTGTGACTCAGTCTCACAAGAGTAAAGGCTGCCCTCTGTAGGTTTCCAGCAGCCCCCACTCTGATATTCTCCACTGTGATCACTGAATTCTCCTTCCTTCTTTCTACTAGTACCACTTCTCTAGCAATTAGCACTTAATTCACTTGTTTTTAATCTCCTTCTCATGATTTCTTACTCATGGTTTCTGCACACTACTTTTTTTCTCTGGATCTCATTGCTTTTGTGTCATGCTACCCTATTGCCCCTTCTCTCTGTGTCTTATACTCACACAATCCAACAAAGAGTTGAGTTCATGACTGGCCCCATAAGATGTCTTTCCAGGCAGTGCTGTCATGCCCAGGTACCGCATAGGCTGTTGGACAAGCCATAGGAGTTTCCTGTGGGTCAGTCACCTTTCATCCCCATATCCATCAACTGTACATAAAGTGGCAGGGTCAAAGGTCACAGACCATTCTAACTATGCTTAAGAGTTCCTCCAGTGAGGTCTATATGCTCAGCAAGCACTCGGAATAGCATAGGCTTGTCTTCAGTGCAGCTAGCCTATCAACTTCTACTGAGAGAGTTGGTCATTGAGAAGCTGAGACATAGAAGCACAGACTTTGATCTAGGTAGGGACACAGGGAATTCTCAGACATTCCAGGAGGAAAATTGGCTTTCAGTATACATGGGTTAGCTCCCTCTTGGAGTTGGATCCATGCAGAAGAAAGAAGACGATTTTAGGACAATATAATGGAGTGTTAGCCTCTTAGATCTAGTGAAGGATTCTAGGCATTTGGGATCCTAAGAGAGGAGTTACAGAAAACTAACCTGGCCACAAACAGCCCTTGCTCCCACATTCTTCCTTTCTCCATCTCTTCTTCTTTTATTTTTCTATCATTGGATTTTTTTTTAATGTGTATTGTTCTAAGAACCAGTATTCACAATTTTTTCACAACTATATTTTATTTCAACAGTAAAGTATATATCGGGCTTCTGTCAGTTAGTTTAGACATTAAAAACATTTTTCACAAATTAGAAGTATAGCCAGTATGTTTAAGAGCATCCTTAAGAGAAGGAATATCATATCACAAGATGCAGTGCAAAGCATTTACATAAGAGCATTTGAGTCAGCTGGACCAAAGGCACATAAAAGACTGGAGGTACAGGGGGAAAACTGAGTAAACAGTGTCTTTCAGGAGACTGGTGTGTAAGGCAGTTCCTTCACCTCTATGATGAGCCTTGGGAACAGTAAGGGCAGTCACCTGGTTATTTGGGAGCTGAATAGTTTCTGGACATGATCCTCCAAGCCAAGAAATATCAAATACATCCAGCCTGGAATGCTATGCCTTGCTGCTACTTTGTAAAACTGCTCTCTAGTTTTGAACTAGAATATGCATGGCCATGGAGAAATAGGAAGAAAATGCAAATTATTTTATTTTTCAAAATAATGTATATTTGAATAATAATATGTGGTGTTGTGAGTGCCAGTTCTGGTTATGCCTTCACAAGCCGCATGAACTTTGGCAGTTAACCTCTTTTTTTTTTTTTTTTTTTTTCGGTACGCGGGCCTCTCACTACTGTGGCCTCTCCCATTGCGGAGCACAGGCTCCAGACGCACAGGCTCAGCAGCCATGGCTCACGGGCCCAGCCGCTCCGCGGCATGTGGGATCTTCCCAGACCGGGGCACGAACCCGTGTCCCCTGCATCGGCAGGTGGACTCTCAACCACTGCGCCACCAGGGAAGCCCGGCAGTTAACCTCTTAACCTCAGTCTCCAGGAAAGACAGGAGAACTAACTAAATTATTTCTGCAGTTCTTCTGCTTTCCATAGTACAATGATTTCATCATTTTCAAACAAAGAGAGTTACGATAATTCTCAAAAACTCTTAACTTTAAAATGAATTTTAAGGATACTACAATGTGCCAGTACTTTGTCAAGGTTCTGCTGAGTTATTTCATGTGCTCCAGTGGCTTGGCCAATTTTACAAAAGACTGCAGCAACTTCAAGTATTAGACTTCAAGTGTCATCATTTTTTCCACTTGAAGTTTTAGGTCCATATTAGGGCCATCATGCCAAACCAGTTTCTGAAAAGACCTTCTCGCTTTTGTATGTCTCTGTGTGTATACACATAGGTGTCTGTGTGAGAGTGTGTGTTTTGCTGATGAGGTGGATGAGGGAGTGTAGAGAGGAAACGTGGGAATCTTTCTGGAAAATGAAACAGCCTGTTAAAGGAGGAGGGAGGATGACTATACACAGTCTTGTGAACCTTTGTGGCTGGAAAAGGAGCCCAGAAACACTTAGCCTGGCAATTTTGTCTACACTTGCCATTATTCAACTCAACAATTAAAAAAAAAGTCAAGAGGGCAAAAACACAGTTATATTCATTGTCTGCACATCTGGTGGTGGAAGGATACATTTTGAAAATGCCCTAATAAAAATTAAAGGCAAATGGAGTAACATCCAAGGAAAATGTTGGTTCTGTTTTAAAATCTCCTCATTTACACCAGCTCATTCCAAATGCACAGCTGGTTGCCCTGCAACAGCCACTGTAACTCTGTAAAAGCCTCCCTTGTAGGCTATGCAGACGGTATGCTTGACATCCCCAGTGGTGTCTTAGTCCCTTTTTACTGTTTCCATGTTTATCCCAAGGAAAAGTAAAAAAGGAAGCAAATATACTACTTTTTTTTTTTTTTTTTGGAGAGCAGTTGCGCAGTGTGAAGCAACATATCCCCTTTTTTCCTTTTTTTTTTTTTCCTTTGGAGAGCACCCGTGCAGTGTGTAGCAACATATCTACAGAGCCTAGTACTTCAGCTGGGAACTATAAGACTATACTACATACCAGAGCTTTAGCCCAACTTTTATAGCTCAATAAATTTGGGGTTTGTTAATGGATCTTCTATAAAAGATTAAAATTCATTTATAAATATTGATTCACAGTCTATTATATTAGGATTATCTACAGATTAAAAATGCAAACTACATTAAAACAACATTAAAGTCTTAGATTCAGATCTTCTCTGTCTGGCACAAATCATCTTCAGGCTTGAGAGCAAAAGAAAAGAACAGAGAAGTTATTATTTTGTTAGAGAGAGAAAAAGAGTAAATCTTCTTAAAACCCTGGTCCAATATACACCCTGTTAAAGGGTCCTCTGATGAATATTTCTTCCCCTCTGACCAGTTTCAGACTTTGGCCACTGAGAGGAGCAAGTATTATTTGAACAAGAGTGTCCTGATTATGATTTAAGGGTAGTAATAAAGACAGCATCACTTATTTTTAGGTTCATACTGCCTAGAATTGGCCATTCAACTGAACTTGTTTACAAAAAACAAAAATCTCACACAGTCTACTTAAAGGGTAATTATTTTCACTCAACTGACTTGTCAGTGCCATGGACATGGTCACAGGCTTTGGACGTTACAGAGCTCAGTCACTATTCATCAAGCAGACATGGACTTTCCTTTCAGTCTTTTCTCTCACTTTTTGTGGTTAGTAAAGGTATTACCATCTTCCATCTATTGGTTAATCACCAAGTTGATGGTAATTGTGCCAGGCATGTGTAAAGCATTTTATAATTTCAGTAGAGATTTCATATATGCTGTCCTGTGACCCTCACAATGTACCCATGAGGTGTATGTGGTTGAGTGCAGCCCATGGTGCAGATGAAGACGTGGAGCAGAGAGGAGGAGGTGCCCATCTCAGGCCACCCCACTAGTGCTTGCATCTACTGCCCTGCGTCTCCCCACCCGTCCTCTGTCATTTTTGCAGATACACATTCAGGAGTCAATTCTTGGTCAGAGAACCCAAAGAAATATTTTTTTGTTAAAATCTGAAACCTCACCAGGAAATTTCATGTGATTCTTGCTAGGTTAATATTATTCCAATGACAACTGCTTATGTCAGGTGACATGACCTCATGACTTTAGGTCACTCAGAGAGAGCTTTTGTGTATGTGTGGACTTTAAATCTAGAGTTTAAAATTTCAGTTTGTTTAACCTATCATGTAGAACCTCTTCTGGGGTGTGTGTGTGTGAATAAAGTGTGGAACAGTAATACAGAATTATTCGTTCGGTTAAAAAATTAGATTTTGGGGCGCGCGCTAAACGGGAGAAGCACTGGTTTGAGAAAAGCATGGGTCGCAAGTACACATTGGGACCCTGCCATTAATGGAGGGGAAAAGCGGGGAGACGCCAGCAGATTCCATCCTGTAAGCTGGTAGGAAGCCTGAAGGCTTGATGGGATTCCAGTGTGATAGGAGGCAAGGACATGCTTCAGGACCCCGGAGGAAGATGGCGGAAGAGTAAGACGCGGAGATCACCTTCCTCCCCACAGATACATCAGAAATTCATCTACACGTGGAACAACTCCTACAGAACACCTACTGAACGCTGACAGAAGACCTCAGACCCCCCAAAAGGCAAGAAGCTCCCCACATACCTGGGTAGGGCAAAAGAAAAAAAGAATAAACAGAGACAATAGGATAGGGACGGGACCTGCACCAGTGGGAGGGAGCCGTGAAGGGGGGAAGGTTTCTACACACTACAAGCCCCTTCGCGGGCGGAGACTGCAGGTGGCGGAGGGGGAAAGCTTCGGAGTAGCGGAGGAGAGCACAGCAACAGGGGTGCGGAGGGCAAAGCGGAGAGATTCTGGCACAGAGGACCGGTGCCCTCAGGCACACACCAGCCCGAGAGGCTTGTCTGCTCGGCCGCCGTGGCGGGCGGGGCTGGGAGCTGAGGCTCGGGTATCGGCTTTCAGTCGGAGCGCAGGGAGAGGACTGGGGCTGGCGGCAGGAAGAGAGCCTGAAGGAGTTAGTGCACCACGGCTAGCCCGGAGGGAGTCCGGGGAAAGGGTCTGGAGCTGCTGAAGAGGCAAGAGACTTTTTTCCCTTTTGTTTCCTGGTGCGCGAGGAGAGGGCATTAAGAGGGCTGCTTGGGGAAGCGCCGGTGACAGGCACGAGCCGCGGGTAAGGCACGGACCTCGGAGACGGGCGTGGGCCGCCGCCGCCGCCGCCGCCGCCGCCGCCGCGGGGCCTGTGTGCGAGCGCGGGTCACTGTCCGCCCCGCCTTCCGGGGGGCCTGTGCACCCCGCCACTGCTGGGGTCCCCGAGACCCGGGGACGGCTTTCCCGGGAAAGCGCACGGAGCGCCACGGGCTGCTGCAACGTCACGCCGGCCTCTGCCGCCGCAGGCCCGCCCCACACTGCGCGCCCCTCCCTCCCCTCTGCCTGAGTGAGCCAGAGCCCCCGAATCAGCGGCTCCTTTAAACCCGTCCTGTCTGAGCGAAGAACGGACGCCCTCCGGCGACCTACGCGCAGAGGCGGGGCCAGGTCCAAGGCTGAGACCCGGGAGCTGTGAGAGCAGAGGCAGGGAAATCTCTCTGTGCAGCCTCGGAGGCAGCGGATTAAAGCTCCACGGTCCATTTGATGTGCCCTGCGTCTGTGGAGTGCATGAATGGACAGCGAATCATCCCAAATTGAGGAAGTGGACTTTGAGGACAAGATTTAAGACTTTCCCCCCTTTTCCTCTTTTTACAACGAATTATTCCAAATTAAGGAGGTGGACTTAGAGAGCAAGATTTCAGACTTCTCGCCCTTTTCCTCTTTTTACAACGAATTATCCCAAATTGAGGAGGTGGACTTGGAGAGCAAGATTTTTGATTTTTCCCCCTGCTCTCTTTTTGTGAATGTGTATGTGTAATCTTCTGTGTAAGATTCTCTCTGTATAGCTTTGCTTCCACCATATGTCTCAGGGTTCTATCGGTCCGGTTTTTTTTTTTTTTTTTTTCAATAATTACTTTCTAATTTTAATAACGCTACTATATTTCATACTTTATTCTATTTTACTTTACCTGCTCTTTCTTTTTTTCCTACTCTCCCTTCCTCCCTCCCTCCCTCCGCTCCTCCTTTCCTTCTTTCTTTTTCTTTCCTCCCTCCCACCCTTCTTCTTTCCACTTTCTTTTTCTTTCCTTCCTCCCTCCCTCCTGTCTTTCTTCCTTTCCTTTCTCCCTCCCTCCCTCCTTTCTTTCCATCCTTCCTCCCTCCCTCCCTCCCTCCTTTCTTTCTTCCTTCCTTCCTTCCTTCCTTTCTTCCCTTCTTCCTTTCTTTCCCTCTCTCTTTCTTTCTTCTACTAATTCTTTCTTTCTACTTTTTCTCCCTGTTACTCTGAGCCGGGTGGATGAAAGGCTCTTGGTGCTGCAGCCAGGAGCCAGTGCTGTGCCTCTGAAGTGGGAGAGCCAACTTCAGGACACGGGTCCACAACAGACCTCCCAGCTCCACATAATATCAAGCAGCGAAAATCTCCCAGAGATCTCCATCCCAACACCAGCACCCAGCTTCAGTCAACGACCAGCAAGCTACAGTGCGGGTCACCCTATGCCAAGCAACTAGCAAGGCAGGAACACAACCCCACCCATTAGCAGAGAGGCTACCTAAAAACATAATAAGGCCATAGGCACCCCAAAACACACCACCAGACGTGGACCTGTCCACCAGAAAGACAAGATCGAGCCTCAACCACCAGAGCACAGGAATTAGTCCCCCCCACCAGGAAGCCTACCCAACCTACTGAAACAACCTTAGCCACTGGGGTCAGACACCAAAAACAACGGGAACTACGAATCTGCAGCCGGCAAAAAGGAGACCCCAAACACAGTAACATAAGCAAAATGAGAAGGCAGAAAAACACACAGCAGGTGAAGGAGCAAGATAAACACCTACCAGACCTAACAAATGAAGAGGTAATAGGCAGTCTACCTGAAAAAGAATTCAGAATAATGATAGTAAAGCTGATCCAAGATTCTATTTCCATGATCCATAATCTTGGAAATAGAATAGACAACATGCAAGAAACAGTTAACAAGGACCTAGAAGAACTAAAGATGAATCAAGCATCGATTAAAAACACAATAAATGAAATGAAAAATACTCTAGATGGGATCAATAGCAGAATAACTGAGGCAGAAGAACGGATAAGTGAGGTGGAAGATAAAATAGTGGAAATAACTGATGCAGAGCAAAATAAAGAAAAAAGAATGAAAAGAACAGAGGAGAGTCTCAGAGATCTCTGGGACAACATTAAACGCACCAACATTCGAATTATAGGGGTTCCAGAAGAAGAAGAGAAAAAGAAAGGGACTGAGAAAATATTTGAAGAGATTATAGTTGAAAACTTCCCTAATTTGGGAAAGGAAATAGTTAATCAAGTCCAGGAGGCACAGAGAGTCCCATACAGAATAAATCCAAGGAGAAATACGCCAAGACACATATTAATCAAACTGTCAAAAATTAAACACAAAGAAATCATATTAAAAGCAGCAAGGCAAAAACAACAAATAACACACAAGGGAATCCCCATAAGGTTAACAGCTGATCTCTCAGCAGAAACCCTACAAGCCAGAAGGGAGTGGCAGGACATAATTAAAGTGATGAAGGAGAGAAACCTGCAACCTAGATTACTCTACCCAGCAAGGATCTCATTCAGATTTGATGGAGAAATTAAAACCTTTACAGACAAGCAAAAGCTGAGAGAGTTCAGCACCACCAAACCAGCTTTACAACAAATGCTAAAGGAACTTCTCTAGGCAAGAAACACAACAGAAGGAATATACCTACAATAACGAACCCAAAGCAATTAAGGAAATGGGAATAGGAACATACATATCAATAATTACCTTAAATGTAAATGGACTAAATGCTCCCACCAAAAGACACAGAGTGGCTGAATGGATACAAAAACAAGACCCATATATATGCTGTCTACAAGAGACCCACTTCAGACCTAGAGACACATACAGATTGAAAGTAAAGGGATGGAAAAAGATATTCCATGCAAATGGAAATCAAAAGAAAGCTGGAGTAGCAATTCTTATATCAGACAAAATAGACTTTAAAATAAAGACTATTAGAAGAGACAAGGAAGGACACTACATAACGATAAAGGGATCGATCCAAGAAGAAGATATAACAATTGTAAATATTTATGCACCCAACATAGGAGCACCTCAATACATAAGGCAAATACTAACAGCCATAAAAGGGGAAATCGACAGTAACACACTCATAGTAGGGGACTTTAACACCCCACTTTCACCAATGGACAGATCATCCAAAATGAAAATAAATAAGGAAACACAAGCTTTAAATGATACATTAAACGAGATGGACTTAGTTGATATTTATAGGACATTCCATCCAAAAACAACAGAATACACATTTTTCTCAAGTGCTCATGGAACATTCTCCAGGATAGATCATATCTTGGGTCACAAATCAAGCCTCGGTAATTTTAAGAAAATTGAAATTGTATCAAGTATCTTCTCCGACCACAATGCTATGAGACTAGACATCAATTACAGGAAAAGATGTGTAAAAAATACAAACACATGGAGGCTAAACAATACACTACTCAATAACGAAGTGATCACTGAAGAAATCAAAGAGGAAATTAAAAAATACCTAGAAACAAATGACAATGGAGACACGACGACCCAAAACCTATGGGACGCAGCAAAAGCAGTTCTAAGGGGGAAGTTTATAGCAATACAATCCCACCTTAAGAAACAGGAAGCATTTCGAGTAAACAACCTGACCCTGCACCTAAAGCAATTAGAGAAAGAAGAACAAAAATACCCCAAAGCTAGCAGAAGGAAAGAAATCATAAAGATCAGATCAGAAATAAATGAAAAAGAAATGAAGGAAACGATAGCAAAGATCAACCAAACTAAAAGCTGGTTCTTTGAGAAGATAAACAAAATTGACAAACCATTAGCCAGACTCATCAAGAAAAAAAGGGAGAAGACTCAAATCAATAGAATTAGAAATGAAAAAGGAGAAGTAACAACTGACACTGCAGAAATACAAAAGATTATGAGAGATTACTATAAGCAACTCTATTCCAATAAAATGGACAACCTGGAAGAAATGGACACATTCTTAGAAATGCACAACCTGCCAAGACTGACTCAGGAAGAAATAGAAAATATGAATAGACCAATCACAAGCACTGAAATTGAAACTGTGATTAAAAATCTTCCATCAAACAAAAGCCCAGGACCAGATGGCTTCACAGGTGAATTCTATCAAACATTTAGAGAAGAGCTAACACCTATCCTTCTCAAACTCTTCCAAAATATAGCAGAGGGAGGAACACTCCCAAACTCATTCTACGAGGCCGACATCACCTTGATACCAAAACCAGGCAAGGATGTCACAAAGAAAGAAAACTACAGGCCAATATCACTGATGAACATAGATGCAAAAATCCTCAACAAAATACTAGCAAACAGAATCCAACAGCACATTAAAAGGATCATACACCATGATCAAGTGGGGTTTATCCCAGGAATGCAAGGATTCTTCAATATACGCAAATCAATCAATGTAATACACCATATTAACAAGTTGAAGGAGAAAAACCATATGATCATCTCAATAGATGCAGAGAAAGCTTTCGACAAAATTCAACACCCATTTATGATAAAAACCCTGCAGAAAGTAGGTATAGAGGGATCTTTCCTCAACATAATAAAGGCCATATATGACAAACCCACAGCCAACATTGTCCTCAATGGTGAAAAACTGAAACCATTTCCACTAAGATCAGGAACAAGACAAGGCTGCCCACTCTCACCACTCTTATTCAACATAGTTTTGGAAGTTTTAGCCACAGCAATCAGAGAAGAAAAGGAAATAAAAGGAATCCAAATTGGAAAAGAAGAAGTAAAGCTGTCACTGTTTGCAGATGACATGATACTATACATAGAGAATCCTAAAGATGCTACCGAAAAACTACTAGAGCTAATCAATGAATTTGGTAAAGTAGCAGGATATAAAATTAATGTACAGAAATCTCTGGCATTCCTATACACTAATGATGAAAAATCTGAAAATGAAATCAAGAAAACACTCCCATTTACCATCGCAACAAAAAGAATAAAATATCTAGGAATAAACCTACCTAAGGAGACAAAAGACCTGTATGCAGAAAACTATAAGACACTGATGAAAGAAATTAAAGATGATACAAATAGATGGAGAGATATACCATGCTCCTGGATTGGAAGAATCAATATTGTGAAAATGACTCTACTACCGAAAGCAATCTACAGATTCAATGCAATCCCTATCAAACTACCAATGGCATTTTTCACAGAACTAGAACAAAAAATTTCAAAATTTGTTTGGAAAAACAAAAGGCCCCGAATAGCTAAAGCAATCTTGAGAACGAAAAACGGAGCTGGAGGAATCAGGCTCCCTGACTTCAGACTATACTACAAAGCTACAGTAATTAAGACAGTCTGGTACTGGCATAAAAACAGAAAGATAGATCAGTGGATCAGGATAGAAAGCCCAGAGATAAACCCACGCACATATGGCCAACTTATCTTTGATAAAGGAGGCAGGAATGTACAGTGGAGAAAGGACAGCCTCTTCAATAAGTGGTGCTGGGAAAACTGGACAGGGACATGTAAAAGTTTGAGATTAGATCATTCCCTAGCACCATACACAAAAATAAGCTCAAAATGGATTAAAGACTTAAATGTAAGGCCAGAAACTATCAAACTCTTAGAGGAAAACATAGGTAGAACACTCTATGACATAAATCACAGCAAGATCCTTTTGGACCCACCTCCTAGAGAAATGGAAATAAAAACAAAGATAAACAAATGGGACCTAATGAAACTTCAAAGCTTTTGCACAGCAAAGGAAACCATAAAGAAGACCAAAAGACAACCCTCAGAATGGGAGAAAATATTTGCAAATGAAGCAACTGACAAAGGATTAATCTCCAAAATTTATAAACAGCTCATGCAGCTCAATAGCAAAAAAACAGACAACCCAATCCAAAAATGGGCAGAAGACTTAAATAGGCATTTCTCCAAAGAAGATATACAGACTGCCAACAAACACATGAAAGAATGCTCAACATCATTAATCATTAGAGAAATGCAAATCAAAACTACAATGAGATATCATCTCACACCAGTCAGAATGGCCATCATCAAGGAATCTAGAAACAATAAATGCTGGAGAGGGTGTGGAGAAAAGGGAACACTCTTGCACTGCTGGTGGGAATGTGAATTGGTACAGCCACTATGGAGAACGGTATGGAGGTTCCTTAAAAAACTACAAATAGAACTACCATATGACCCAGCAATCCCACTACTGGGCATATACCCTGAGAAAACCATAATTCCAAAAGAGACATGTACCAAAATGTTCATTGCAGCTCTATTCACAATAGCCCGGAGCTGGAAACAACCTAAGTGTCCATCATCGGATGAATGGATAAAGAAGATGTGGCACATATATACAATGGAATATTACTCAGCCATAAAAAGAAACGAAACTGAGCTATTTGTAATGAGGTGGATAGACCTAGAGTCTGTCATACAGAGTGAAGTTAGTCAGAAAGAGAAAGACAAATACCGTATGCTAACACATATATACGGAATTTAAAAAAAAAATGTCATGAAGAACCTAGGGGCAAAACGAGAATAAAGACACAGACCTACTTGAGAATGGACTTGAGGATATGGGGAGGGGGAAGGGTAAGCTGTGACAAAGCGAAAGAGAGGCATGGACATATATACACTACCAAACGTAAGGTAGATAGATAGTGGGAAGCAGCCGCAGAGCACAGGGAGATCAGCTCGGTGCTTTGTGACCGCCTGGAGGGGTGGGATGGGAAGGGTGGGAGGGAGGGAGATGCATGAGGGAAGGGATGTGGGAACAGATGTATATGTATGACTGATTCACTTTGTTATAAAGCAGAAACTAATTAAAAAAAAAAAAAGAGAAATCTAGAAACAATAAATGCTGGAGAGGGTGTGGAGAAAAGGGAACACTCTTGCACTGCTGGTGGGAATGTGAATTGGTACAGCCACTATGGAGAACGGTATGGAGGTTCCTTAAAAAACTACAAATAGAACTACCATATGACCCAGCAATCCCACTACTGGGCATATACCCTGAGAAAACCATAATTCAAAAAGAGACATGTACCAAAATGTTCATTGCAGCTCTATTCACAATAGCCCGGAGCTGGAAACAACCTAAGTGTCCATCATCGGATGAATGGATAAAGAAGATGTGGCACATATATACAATGGAATATTACTCAGCCATAAAAAGAAACGAAACTGAGCTATTTGTAATGAGGTGGATAGACCTAGAGTCTGTCATACAGAGTGAAGTTAGTCAGAAAGAGAAAGACAAATACCGTATGCTAACACATATATACGGAATTTAAAAAAAAAATGTCATGAAGAACCTAGGGGCAAAACGGGAATGAAGACGCAGACCTACTTGAGAATGGACTTGAGGATATGGGGAGGGGGAAGGGTGGGCTGTGACAAGGCGAAAGAGAGGCATGGACGTGTATACACTACCAAACGTCAGGTAGATAGATAGTGGGAAGCAGCCGCAGAGCACAGGGAGATCAGCTTGGTGCTTTGTGACCGCCTGGAGGGGTGGGATGGGGAGGGTGGGAGGGAGGGAGATGCATGAGGGAAGGGATGTGGGAACAGATGTATATGTATGACTGATTCAGTTTGTTATAAAGCAGAAACTAATTAAAAAAATAAATAAATAAACTTAAAAAAAAAAAAATTAGATTTTGATTGAGAAAATTATAGTTACTCAAATACTATTTGAATATGTTCTCCTTGTTTAAAACAAAGCACTTTAAAAGGCTACAGTGATGGCAAAAATTTCCTTTAATCAATCATCCCAATCTGAGCCCTCCCTGACTACTGCTATATTTTTCTACAAACAGGTTTATGTATATTCTATGCCTGTTTGTTTTTAAAAAAATACATTATGTTTCGTATATCATTCTGATGGTTGTGCTTAAATTTAGCCAAAAATATGTCTTGGCAATCTATCAATCTATATATCTATCTATCTGTAGAGACAACCATCTCTATGTTACACCATAATATGAATGAACCACTTTTTCAAGTCATTTCCCTGCTAAATTAACATTTGCAATATTGCCAGACTTTCCCTGATATAAACAACGCTGGACAAATAACCCCTGACATGATTAACTTTGCACATGTGCATGTTTTTCCAGGGCAGAACCTGTTAAGTGCTGGTGCTAGATCATAGAGGACACAGCTTTTTATGTAAATAGTTATTGCTTAATTTTCTTCCTCTCAATTATTGCGCCAATTTACATTTCCACCAGCTGTAGATGAGAGTGTGCTGTACTTTCACATAGTTGTCAATATGTGATTCTAATAGACCTTAAGAATAGTTGAAATAACAAACGTATAAGCCATAAGCACCAAAAGCCTTCTATGATGTTTGGTTCCTAAGGTTAGTTTTTGAGGTGCAACAGCAAACTGGATGGGAAGAGAAAGGGTGAGACACTTTACATACCCTGGGGTGTGACCCCAAGCCAAGACGTTTATCTGGAAGAAGAGATTTACAAACAAAAATATGCAGCTGTCCTCAGATGCTTAAAAGACTTGTGCAGAGAGCTCCAAGAGCACCAGGGCCAAGGTACAGAAAGGGAAAGGGCAGAAACATACTAAGTGTCAAGTCAGTGAAACTTCACACATCAAGACCCTTTGCTTGCACAGGCCAGACATTGAATAATTCACATGGTCATGTCTTTCTGTAAAATTTACAAGGTAAGATATTTTTACTGCCATTTTCTCTTTCTACTCCAACTTTCCTCTGCTAAATCATCCCTTTTGTCAGATGACTTTGGAATGGCTACAGCGTTTCCTGAAATTTGAGTAGAGAAATCAGTTTGCTAATACATGTAATATAGATTTAATGGGTTATATTTATATGGTACATAGTCACTTTGGTGCATGGTTAGATTGCCCTTATCTAGGTTCCACAGGCTAGTACATTTAAGAATTGAATTTGTAGAACTTGAATGAAAATGATCATAAAGCTACACTTCATATGCATAATAACCCAGTAACAGGCTGTCACTTCCTTACCTTTAAAGCCTGATAGACTGAAAGCCACTGTCCAGTGTTCAGTCTTATCTTCACTTCCCTACTTGGCTCCAACACACACATGTCTCATTGCACTTGGTGCTCTCCACTCCACTCCACTTAAACTGTTCTTCTTGTCTGTACCAGGCCATACCTTTGTCCACACTGTTCCCTGTCTAACAGGGCCTTTCCCTTTGCATCTATACCGGTTCTTATTAATTTCTTGATGATCTGATACAAAGTATAAACATTGGTAAAGATAACATAAAACTCTTAATAGACCACCACAAAAAGGATATTTACCATAAATTGTCCAATGTGTGTCATCAATTTACAAAGGATTTTAGGTTTTTCACTGCATACACACAAACACACACACACACACAACATTGAAATGTTCTGGCATCTTATAGCCTGTACATGGAAATTAACGTTGGGAGATGTTTACCCAAATGAGACAACAGTCTTAACAATTTATGTGATATTACAGACAACAAGTTAAGATGCTGAAAGAAAATTTAACAAACTATCAATTATTAAAGAAGGAGAGGATATGGGGATATATGTATATGTATAGCTGATTCACTTTGTTATACAGCAGAAACTAACACAACATTGTAAAGCAATTATACTCCTATAAAGATGTTAAAAGAGAAAAAGAAAAAAACACACATTTACAGTCGAGCGTGATGGAGTATGCCTGTAGTCCCAGCTAATTGGGAGGCTGAGACAGGAGGACCTCTTGAACCCAGGAGTTCTGGGCTGTAGTGCACTATGGCAATCAGGTGTCCATACTAATTTGGGCATCAATATGGTGACCTCCCTGGAGCGGAGGACCACTAGGTTGCCTAAGAAGGGGTGAACCGGCCCAGGTCAGAAATGGAGCAGGTCAAAACTCCTTTTCTGATCAGTAGAGGGATCACACCTGTGAATAGCCCCTGCACTCCAGCCTGGGCAACCTAGTGAGACCCCGTCTCTTTTGAGTGATAAAAAGAAACAGAAAAAAAAAAAAACACATTTCCATCAAAGCTTGCTAAAGGAAAGAGTAAATTATATTCCTACTCATTCCATTAAAAAAAATGATGCTACAAAACTGTTGTCCTGTAGAAAGATGATCAAAGAGCCAGCAGTCAAATAGTTTCAGGAAAATAGTAGATAGTATACTAGGTAGTTAATAAATAAATATATTATAGTAAGTATAAATATGCTATTTTGCTGGATTTCACTCCTTTTTAAAATGTGTAATGTATTGTAGTTTTACTTATTTAACTAAATATTAACTTATTTTAAGCCAGTTTTTTTATTAATTTTTATTGGAGTATGATTGCTTTACAATATTGTGTTAGCCTCCACTGCACAACAAAATGGATCAGCCATATGCATACAGATATCCCCTCCCTTTTGGACTTCCCTCCCATTTAGGTTACCACAGTGCATTAGGTAGAGTTCCGTGTGCTATACAGTTTGTATAACTTTCATGATTGATTTTGTATTTATATTTTTGATTCTTTAGCTTTCAGTGGGTTACAAAAACATATAGGTTTCTAGCTCCATAAAATCTTGGATATTTTCCAGGAGAAGTAGATAAACATTGATGACTTTTAAGAGTGTGTGTTGTTCCCTTTAGGCGTCAGTGAGCCTCATGCATCTGGAATAAACTAGAGGCTAGAAAATTATCAGCATGATATTTAATAGAAAGAAATTATGAGCCAGTTGAAAGATCAAAATTCCATGATTCTTTTAAGCTGCTCCATATCTCTATTTCTCAACATGAGAAAGAATATCTTAAGAGAAAGATTAATTAGACCCAATAACTCTTTTCACAAGATAAAAGGGAAGAAGAAAAAGGAAGAGGAGTAAGAGGAGAAAGAGAAGGGAAGAAAGAGGATGAAGAGGAGGAGGGAGATAAGCTATCATATATCTGCATAGGGAGTCCTTATAGAATGAAATTAAAATTCCCATTCTATAAGAAAATACAGCTTGCATATGTGGTTGTTCAAAACAGAGGTGCCCAAGTGATCACACACAGCAAGCTACCAAGAGTTCTATTTTCTTCTAATTTAGATATTACTCAATATTCACAAGCTGCTAGTAAAGTAGCACCCTGTTCCCCCAGCATTCACTATGGCTTGCCTTTGGCAAAATGCTACTTCTCCTTCCTATATTAAGGGAGGAAAAAAAAAGAAAAATATTTTCCAAAGTGTGTTTGAAAAAGCCCAAAGGCTCTTGAATATCAAATAGCTGACATTAAACAACATGGATGATTGAAGTGTAAATGAATACAAAAAAATCTGGATTTTCTCCCCTTTACATTAAATATCCATAAAAAGCTAAGAGAAGGGAGAGCTAAGTATCTGAAAAATGCTCTGAATTTTTTTAAATTTATTTATTTTATTTATTTTATTTTTGGCTGTGTTGTGTCTTCGTTGCTGTGAGCAGGATTTCTCTAGTTGCAGTGAGCGGGCTTCCCATTGTGGTGGCTTCTCTTATTGTGGAGCATGGACTCTAGGTGTGCAGGCTTCAGTAGTTGTGGCTCACAGGCTCTAGAGTGCAGGCTCAGTAGTTGTAGCACACGAGCTTAGCTGTTCCGCGGCATGTGAGATCTTCCCGGACCAGGGCTCGAACCCATGTCCCCTGCATTGGCAGGCAGATTCTTAACCACTGTGCCACCAGGGAAGCCCGCTCTGAAATATTTGATGAACAAAAACTAAACTCAGCTTATCTGTGCACACAAAATGCATGTGCATGTATAGAAGCAATGAATATGTGTGTAAAGACAGAACTAGGTTGTATTTATTTTACAGCCTGAAAAAGCTTTGATGGTGAAAATGTTGTGATAAATGTTGATGGAATTGGAAGCAATTTGCTCTGTTTCACCTATGAATAACCAGATATTATTTCAACATTTTTGTTGAAAATAGCATTTGGAACTGTGGTAAGTCGAACTCTCAGGTTTGATTTTTCTCTACACTACCACCAACATCAATCATTCTGTATTTGTCAACACCCTTGCTGTCCTCCTGATTAGCAGGAGGCTCCAGCCCATCAGTTGATGGGACAAAGGAAGGCAAACACTCACTTTAAACTTTCCTATCACTAAAGGGCAACTTTCTCCATGTGAACCTTCATCTAAGCATACAGGTGTGCAAATGTACATGCTTGCATTAAGGAAACATCCAGAAGGACTATACATCAGATGATAAAACTGGCTGAAGCTCACGTCCATAGACTTCTTCAAAGAGGTTCTAAACCCTTAACAGTTTTAGGAACTAGCAATATGCAGGATCCTTTGAAACATTTTGCTTTCCTTTTCTTAATCTTGTTCATTTTAAGTCTGGCAATGGATGGAGGAGAGACACATCTAGTATTTGAATCATGAAATATTATAGACAATTTTCACTCTTCAGAGTATATGTGTATATTCAAGTTTAGCTTTTGTCCAAAATAGCCTATGTTTTAATCACTTTGAGAAATGACATGATCACAATTCCAAAGTTTCATTTATGTATCAGATTTTCTTTTTTTTTTCCTATAAACTAACATGGATATTAATCTTCATGGTCTAATAAGGGACAGTGTGGGTGTATTTTAAAAAATGTGTGTGGATACTTTCGGTTTTCACAATAACTGGAACTGAGGAGAGGGACAAAATATCAGGGGTAGGAGAATTACCTTGAAGCAAGAGTGGTGATATGGAAAAGAAAGAATTGGTTTACATTCCACATTAATTTCCAGTAGTCCTAGAACTTTGTCATACTGAGTGAAATAAGTCAGACAGAGAAAGACAAATATAATATAATATCACTTATAGGTGGAATCTTAAAAAAAAAGAGTACAAATGAACTTATCTAAAAAACAAATAGAGTGACAGATGTAGAAAACAAACTTATGGTTACCAGTGGGCAAGGTGGGAAGGAATAAATTGGGAGATTGGGATTGACATATACACACTACTGTATATAAAATAGACAGCTAATAAGGACCTTCTGTAAAGCACAGGGAGCTTTACTCAATACTCTTTAATGGACTGTAAGGGAAAGTAATCTAAAAAAGAGTGGATATTTTCTACCATTCTGAGAGGTGTCTTTTCATCTTATTTATTGTTTCCTTTGCTGTGTAAAATATTTTAAGTTTCATTAGGTCCCATTTGTTTATTTTTATTTCCATTTCTCTAGGAGGTGGGTCAAAATGATCTTGCTATGATTTATGTCATAAAGTGTTCTGCCTATGATTTCCTCAAAGAGTTTTAGAGTGTATGGCCTTACATTTAGGTCTTTAATCCATTTTGAGTTTATATTTGTGTATGGTGTTAGGGAGTGTTCTAATTTCATTCTTTTACATGTAGCTGTCCAGTTTTCAAGGCATCATTTATTGAAGAGGCTGTCTGTTCTCCATTGTATATTCTTGCTTCCTTTATCAAAGATAAGGTGACCATAAGTGTGTGGGTTTATCTCTGGGTTTTCTATTCTGTTCCATTGACCTATATTTCTGTTTTTGTGCCAGTACTATACTGTTTTGATTACTGTAGCTTTGTAGTATAGTCTGAAGTCAGGGAGTCTGATTCCTCCAGCTCCATTTTTCTTTCTCAAGATTGCTTTGGCCATTTGGTGTCTTTTGTGTTTCCAAACAAATTATGAAATATTTTGTTCTCCTTCTGTGAAAAATGCCATTGCTAGTTTGATAGAGATTGCATTGAATCTGTAGATTGCTTTGAGTAGTAGAGTCATTTTCACAAAGTTGATTCTTCCAATACAAGAACAGCGTATATCTCTCCATCTGTTTGTATCATATTTAATTTCTTATATCAGTGTCTTATAGTTTTCTGCATAGAGGTCTTTTGCCTCCTTAGGTAGGTTTTTTCCAAGGTATTTTATTCTTTTTGTTGCAATGGTGAATGAGATTATTTCCTTAATTTTTCTTTCTGATCTTTCATTGTTAGTGTACAGGAATGCAAGAGATTTATGTGCATTAATTTTGTATCCTGCAACTTTACCAAATTCATTGATTACTCCTAGTAGTTTTCTTGTGGCATCTTTAGGATTCTCTATGTATAGTATCATGCCATCTGCAAACAGTGACAGTTTTACTTCTTCTTTTCCAATTTGGATTCCTTTTATTTCTTTTACTTCTCTGATTGCTGTGGCTAGGACTTCCAAAACTATGTTGGATAATAGTGGCAGAGTGGACATCCTTGGCTTGTTCCTGATCTTAAAGGGAATGCTTTCAGTTTTCCCCATTGAGAATGATGTTGACTGTAGGTTTGTCGTATGTGGCCTTTATTATGTTGAGGTAGGTTCCCTCTATGACCACTTTCAGAGAGTTTTTTTTTTTTTTAATTATAAATGGGTGTTGAATTTTGTCAAAAGCTTTTTCTGCATCTATTAAGATGATCATACGGTTTTTATTCTTCAGTTTGTTAATATGGTGTATCACATTAATTGATTTATGTATATTGAAGAATCCTTGCATCTCTGGGATAAATCCTACTTGATCATGGTGTGTGATCCTTTTAATGTTTTGTCGGATTCTGTTTGCTATTATTTTGTTGAGAATTTTTACATCTATATACATCAGTGATATTGGTCTGTAATTTTCTTTTTTTGTAGTATCTTTGTCTGGTTTTGGTATCAGTGTGATGGTGGCCTCATAGAATGAGTTTGGGAGTGTTCCTTCCTCTGCAATTTTTCGGAAGAGTTTGAGAAGAATGGGTGTTAGCTCTTCTCTAAATGTTTGGTAGAATTCATCTTTGAAGCCGTCTGGTCCTGGACTTTTATTTGTTGGGATATTTTTAATCACAGTTTCAATTTCATTACTTGTGATTGGTCTGTTCATATTTTCTATTTCTTCCTGGTTCAGTCTTGGAAAGCTATACCTTTCTAAAAATTTGTTCATTTCTTCCAGGTTGTCCATTGTATTGGCATAATATTGCCTGTAGTAATCTCTTAAGATGCTTTGTATTTCTGTGGCGTCTGTTGTAACTTCTCCTTTTTATTTCTAATTTTATAGATTTGGGTCCTCTCCCTCTATTTCCTGATGAGTCTGTCTAAATGTTTATCAATTTTGTTTATCTTTTCAAAGAATCAGCTTTTAGTTTTATTGATCTTTGCTACTGTTTTGTTTCTATTTCATTTATATCTGCTCTGTTCTTTGTAATTTCCTTCCGTCTACTCACTTTGGGTTTTGTTTGTTCTTCTTTCTCTAGTTCCTTTAGGTGTAAGGTTAGATTGCTTGAGATATTTTCTTGTTTCTTGAGGTAGTAGTGTATTGCTATAAACTTCCCTCTTAGAACTGCTTATGCTGCATCCCATAGGTTTTGGATCATCATGTTTTTGTTGTCATTGTCCCTAGGCATTTTTTGATATCTGCTTTGATTTTTTCATTGATCTCTTGGTTATTTAGTAACATATTATTTAGCCTCCATGTGTTTGTGGCTTTCTTTTTTCTCCCTGTAATTTATTTCTAATCCCATAGCATTGTGGTTGGAAAAGATTCTTGATATGATTTCAATTTTCTTAAATTTACTGTGGCTTGAGTTGTGAACCAAGATGTGATCTATCCTGGAGAAAGTTCTCTGTGCAGTTGAGAAGAAACTGTAATCTGCTGTTTTCACATGGAATGTCCTATAAATATCAATTAAATCTATGTGGTCTATTGTGTCTTTAAAGCTTGTGTTTCCTTATTAATATTTTGCCTGAATGATCTGTACATTGGTGTAAATGAGGTGTTAAAATCTCCCCCTATTTTTGTGTTACTGTCAATTAACTTTTTTTATAAGTGTTAGCAGTTTCCTTATGTATTGAGGTGCTCCTATGTTGGGTGCATATATATTTATAATTTTTATATCTTCTTCTTGGATTGATCTCTTGATCATTATGTAGTGTCCTTCTTTGTCTCTCATAACATTCTTTATTTTAAAGTCTATTTCATTTGATAAGAGTATTGCTACTCCAGCTTTCTTTTGATTTCCATTTGCATGGAATATCTTTTTCCATCTCCTCCCTTTCAGTCTGTATGTGTCCCTAGGACTGAAGTGGATCTCTTGTAGACAGAATATAGACGGATCTTGTTTTATGTATCCATTCAGAGAGCCTGTGTCTTTTGGTTGGAGCATTTAATCCATTCACATCAAAGGTAATTATTGATATGTATGTTCCTATTACCATTTTCTTAATTGTTTTGGGTTTGTTTTGGTAAGGCCTTTTCTTCTCTTTTGTTTCCCACTTAGAGAGTTCCTTTAGCATTTGTTATAGAGCTGGTTTAGTGGTGCTGAATTCTCTTAGCTTTTGTTTGTCTGTAATCCTTTTGATTTCTCTGTCAAATCTGAATGAGATTCTTGCTTAATAGAGTAATCCTGGTTGTAGGTTCCTCCCTTGCAACACTTAAAATATATCGTGCCACTCCCTTCTGCCTTGTAGAGTTTCTGCTGAGAAATCAGCTGTTAATCTTATGGGAGTTCCCTTGTATGCTATTTGTCATTTTTTCCTTGTTGCCTTTAATAATTTTTCTTTTTCTTTAATTTTTTTCAATTAGATTACTATGTGTCTCAGCGTGTTTCTCGTTGAATTTATCCTGTATGGGACTCTCTGCACTTCCTGGATTTGGCTGACTATTTCCTTTTTCCATGTTAGGAAGTTTTCGACTATAATCTCTTCAAATATTTTCTCACATTCTCTCTCTCTCTTCTCCTTCTGGCACCCATTTAATGTGAATGTTGTTGCATATAATGTTGCCCCAGAGGTCTCTTTGGCTGTCTTCATTTCTTTTCATTCTTTTTTCTTTATTCAGGTCCACAGCAGTGAATTCCACCATTCTGTCTTCCAGGTCACTTATCCATTTTTCTGCCTCAGTTATTCTCCTATTGATTCCTTTTACTGTATTTTTCATTTCAGTTATTGTGTTGTTTATCTCTGTTTGTTTGTTTTTTAATTCTTCTAGTGCTTTGTTAAACATTTCTTGCATATTCTTGAACTTTGCCTCCATTCTTTTTCCAAGGTCTTGGATCATCTTCAGCATCATTATTCTGAATTATTTTTCTGTTATGTTGACTATCTCCACTTCATTTAGTTGTTTCTCTGAGGTTTTATCTTGTTCCTTCATCTGGTTCTTAATCATTCACATTCTGTGAATGTGCTTTTCATTCCACAGGGTGCAGAATTATAGTTCTTCTTGCTTCTGCTCTCTGCTCTCTGATGGATGAGGCTATCTAAGAGGCTTGTGCAAGCTTCCTGATGCAAGGGACTGGTAGTCAGTAGAACTGGGTGTTGCTCTGGTAGGCAGAGGTAGTAAAACTTTAATCTGCTTGTCTGCTGATGGGTGGGGCTGGGTTCCCTCCCTATTTGTTGTTTGGCCTGAGGTGACCCAGCACTGGAAACTACTGAGCTCTTTGGTGGGGCTTATGGCAGATACTGGGAGGGCTCACACCAAGGAATACTGCCCCAAACTTCTGCTGGCAGTGTCCTTGCCCATGAGGCAAACCACAGCCACCCCCCAACTCTGCAGGAGACCCTGCCAACACTAGCATGTAGGTCTGGTTCAGTCTCCCATGGGGTCACCACTCCCTCCCCTGGGTCCTGAAGTGCACACTCCTTTGTGTGTGCCCTCCAAGAGTGGAGTCTCTGCTTTCCCCAGTCCCGTTGAAATCCTGCAATCAATCCCACCAGTCTTCAAAGTCTGATTCTCTAGGAATTCCTGCTCCCGTTGCTGGACCCCCAGGTTGGGAAGCCTGACGTAGGGCTCAGAAGCTTCACTCCAGTGGGTGGATCTCTGTGGTATGTGTTCTCCCGCTTGTGAATCACCCACTCAGCATCCATGAGATTTGATTTTATTGTGATTGCAGTCCTTCTACCATCCCATTGTGGCTTCTCCCCATCCTGGGATATGGGGTATCTTTTTGGTGAGTTCCAGTGTCCTCCTATTGATGATTGTTCAGCAATTAATGTTTATTCCAGTGCTTTCGCAAGAGGCAGTGAGCACATGTCCTTCTACTCTACCATCCTGAACCAATCCCTGCATCTCAGATCTACCCCTTTAAGTCTTCACTTGCCTCTGTAACCAATACAGTACATCTGACCTCTGCATTGTGACTTCTGGGGTAAATGTGCATTAGCATTTACATATTGAAATAATTCAATGATTTTTCTTTTTAAAAATGACTTTACTTTTATTTCTCCTTTAAATTTATTTTTTAAGAATTATGGTCTATGTAGGTTAAATTATCTATGACTTTATGCAAGGATTTAAAGGAGCAATATAAAATACTTGTTATAAAAGCAGGTCACTGGGGCTGATAAGCATGAGATTCACTGCTCAAAAGGAAACCTGGCTTTGCCTAAGGATGCTGGTTCTCCAACAGTCCTTTCAAAATGCGACGAGTTTCTCTCTCACGTCCACTTATCACTGAGTACAGTGTTAAGTAGCATGGGTGTCTTTCTCTTTCTCTCCTACCTAATTCATTTTTATTACTCCCTAATCTCTTCTCCTCCTTGCTATTGTCATCCACAAGCTCTTGGGACCATTCTGCTTTTCTGCTTCCTTGCTGGAATAGCTTAGCTCCTGGTTCATTCTCATTCTGTCCAACACTTTTATTTCATCTTACATTGTAATTTCAGTATCCACCTGGATGATATCTGTAATACCTTGTCCTCTGCATTCTTTGCAATCACTCTTCTGCAAGCATCTTGAATTTCATTTTACTTTTGTTTGTCAGCAGACATAGTTATATCTTGGAACTTAGCAAAATAATTGACCTCCTTCTTCTATATCCTCCATTTTAAGAATACCCTTCTCTGATAATCATCATCCACCTTTCCAGCTTACACTCTAAACATCAGATTGAATAAGATTTGACCTCACAAGGATCGACAATTAGTTGATTCTTCACCTTTCCAGTGTTCCTCACTTCTTCACCATGTCCTCATTTCCTTCCTTAGTTTACATTCCATCTTCATTACCATTCCCTTCTTTATCCTCTCAACTTCCTTGATCTTCTTTATCTTTATTATATTCACTTGGAAGAAAGGCTAAATTTAGTTAGATCCAAACTCCCACTTACTTTGAGCCCTAGAGCCAAAACTAATTTTTACAAAAAATCTCATAACCATGTTAACTGCTACCACTTTATATGTATGACCAAAAAGCACACAAAGTTCCTCAGTGTTGCCTGGCAAGGGTGAAATATTTCCTTTCACCAGTGTGTACTGTGCATAAAGGATGCTTTCACCAGATATTCTAATGGCTTACCTCTTCACCTCTTTCTTTAAGAATGCAGTATCACAATATCAGTAAAATCCATCCTGACCATTTTACTTAAATTAGTATACCCCAGCCTTGTCAAGCATCCCCTAACCCTGTTTTAACATTCTCCCAACCTTATCTGACATACTGTATATTCTGACGTACTATATAGTCTCTTAATTTGGGTATTATGGCATCTTTAACTCATTAAAATGCAAGTTTGATGATGACAAATATTTTTGGCCAGAATATTTCATAGTACCTATACTTTAGTTTGTATTACTGCCAGATATAAGATCTATCCTAGCTTTCTAAGATGAAGAGGTCAATTTCCTTTATCAAGCCATTTCAATTGTTCTGTGACCAACTCAGTCTCAGGAAACATCATTGAGCACTTGCTGTCCAAGGACACCATAAGAAATTTCAGGCCTTTCATAAAGATGTTATAGATGTCTGCATGCCTTATCGTAATGTAATCTCCTCTCAATTCTACCCATTCCTTTCACCATAATAATCTCTAACCCATAGTGCACAAGGATTTGATAATGCTTTAGGATTTGATAATGCTTTCCTGTTGCTGGCATATTTTTGGCATTCAGTGATCTATATCATTACCAATTAATTTGCATGTATTCCAATTTTTACAATCTTTCAAAACTTTCCCTCATAATATTTTACATCACCATTTGAGTTTAAGGTGCTAAGTCATTTAATTATATATATATATATATATATATATATATATATATATATATATATATGTATGTATATATATGTATATGTATATATATATATGTATATCTATGTGTGTGTATATATATATATGTGTGTGTGTATATGTGTGTGTATATATATATATATATATATATATATATATATATATATATGTATGTATGTATAATAAAAGATGGGAAAAACTAAGTATCTTTCTAAGGAGGCATAGTTTATTCCATGGGATGGGAAAAGGGAATGGTATAAGCAGTTCTAAAGGAGTGAGAAAGTATTCCAAGATGGAAAAAACACACTTAAGTAGGCTGTATGCTGGACTGTATGTACATATGTATGTATGTAGGTGGTATGATGAATCAAGCATAGAAAATTTGCCACCAGAAAGGCCCTTAAGTTGAGTAAAGAAGTAGGAAAGAACTGGAACATTGGAGAATGAAGTCAAAAATTATAAACTGAGGATTGAATTTTGTGTAGAATCAAATTTAAAGTAAAAAGAGAGAGACTGTGGTAAGGAAAGGACAGTTTAGGGTGCATTTGGGTCATGTCTTACAAACAGTGACTGTAGTGTTCTTTCCATTAGTGGGTAGCCAGATCCTATTAGGTGCTAGAATGATGTTTTTATTGTATTAGAACATGCTGTATATAAGTTGTTTATGGAAGATCATCATTAACAAATACATGAGCCCTGCTATACGTCTAGGACTAGAGAACACATTAAATCTTTGATAAAATCATGTAATGGCAATACCTTTCTTCATAAGAAATTTATAATCTAGTTAGAAAGAAAAAGCAAGCTTTATACATGGCATAATCAGAAAACTGGGGAGGTGTAACATGACATTTAAATCAAATGATAGGAAATAAGCTAACCTGATTATCATAGTTGACAGGATCTAAGCTATATGGCATTGGTTCAGACAATAAGTTTGGTCATACTCCTAAGGGCTCACTAAATCAAGGGAGAAATAGAAAAATCTTGACTATACAGATTATATTTGATATTCAAGTTTCTGCATGAGAAATGAGTGTAATGGATTGTAGTAGAGTCTGTAGGTGACAATTGCTCTTGGTGACTGATGACTGTTTGAATCATGGTTGAAAAGATTTATTTAAGGCAATGTAAAGAAAAACAGAAACAAAGTCTGGCACTGTGGAATGACAGGAGCTAGGTTAACAAGTCAGGAATCATGTGAATATTCTGAATATCCATGGACATTGACCCAGGCAGCAAGCCAACATGGGAAACAAAAGTCCCAAATAGGACTGGTCAAATATCATTTAATGTTAGAACATGAGCTCTATTGTACTTCCAGAGTTGACTGTCTATGATTCTATGATGGGATAAGGATGAGCTGTTAGGGTTGTTAATTTGTTAAAAAAAGAAAAAGATAGGCAGGAATGGACACTGACTGTACAGGGCAGAGAGCAAAAACAATAAAAGCTCAAAGGTAAAGGTTAATGTGGTTCGAGGCATCAAAGAAAACTCCATGGGAGAAACATGGCTTGAGGATAGCCATGGAGGTTGAGTGGAAGCATAAAGGCTAGAGAAGAAAATAGTAGTCTTTCAAGAGGAGAGAAGGTATAAGCATCTTCAAATAAAATATGGAAGAATATTAAAATGAGCATGGCCATGAAATGGTGAGAAAACTTAGTTGGTGAATGAGAAAAATGGCAGTATTGCTGATTCATTTCAGACAAATGCAGTACTTTGCTTCTGTATTTGGACTTTGCTCTTCCTCAGTTCTTATCAGTCTGCCTGGGTAAGCTCTGTGCTCAGGCATTCACATAAAAGCTCCTAAAGTAAACCCATACACAGTCATTAGAAAATGAACTAGGTCCCTGGGGAAGCATTGTGATATACAGTGTCTGAGCTTCTTCAATATCCTTATGTAATAAGGTGTCTTATAAATGTTATTAGCTGCAGGTTTTATAGCAAATTTTATGCCATTTTGATTATGATGCCACTGGATGACAGCTAGTTTACATTGCTTAAACATCCTCCACATCTAATGTCGAAAGGAAGCTAATTAGCTATAACCATGAAAATGGCTGTGTCATGTGCAAAGGAAACAATGTAGAGTAAATTTCTTTACCACAGGATTGAGAATGTTATACAATGATTACCTTCAATTGTAAAACATTTAAGCAAGCTAAGAGTCACCGAAAGCAAATTAAAAATGAGACTGTATAACTGTTGTTTTCTAAATACATTTTTCTTTGTAGCAGGCATGCATGACCCAAATTCCTTAATGGTTTACAGCCCAATGAATCACTTTCTTTCGGTCACCACTTCCATGTGGTCGTATGTTTATTAATGTTTCCTGATGGATCATCAGTCCATATTTATTTCGACTACATATTCAGAACATTATTTAAGTCTCATTATTTATTGAAATGCAAAAGCACAAGTTGGGTAGTCGGGATATTTTATTAGTGTGCATTGTATTCTAACTCCTTCATCAACATAAAACTCTGTAAAGAGTCTATAAATCTAATTAAGGGCATTAGAATGAGAAAAAGATCACGGAGTATTTAGTTAGGACACGCAAGCCCTTATGCAAAAGGAAATTCGTAGTTACAGTTATAAATGGCAATTGAAAAATCTTCACTATTTTTAATACTTAAATACGGAATTGATATGGATAGTGTTGACCATATAACCAACACAAGCATTGGAACTAGGTAAAGGCTACTATTTCTTTCTTTGTAGAGAAAGCTTTTTTTTTTTTTTTTTTTTTGCGGTAAGCCGGCCTTTCACTGTTGCGGCCTCTCCCATTGCGGAGCACAGGCTCCGGATGCTCAGGCTCAGCGGCCATGGCTCATGGGCCCAGCCGCTCCGCAGCATGTGGGATCCTCCCGTTCCGGGGCACGAACCCGTGTTCCCTGCGTCGGCAGGCAGACTCTCAACCACTGCGCCACCAGGGAAGCCCGAGACAGCATTTTTATCCAGGAAAGCAAGATCAAAATTCAGAGGCATTTATTGCAGATTTTCTCATGCATCTTTTAAGAAGGCCCTTCTTTAAGAAATATTTTTTTTCCCTTTGCTGACAGGGCAGGAAACTGACCATATGGGGGTCAAATCAGCAAAGAGGTAGAGGTAGGGGTGGAAATTGCTTTCAAGACAGCCTCTATCATACCACAAATTTGTTTTTCAAAAGACCAGAGGTGGCCAACTAATTGTCCAGAGCCTGGATATGGCCCATGGGCATATTTTGTTTATTCTTAATAGCATATTAATACTAAGGGAATTCCCTGGCAGTCCAGTGGTTAGGACTTGGTGCTTTCGCTGCCACATTCAATTCCTGTTAGGGGAACTAAGAAAAAAAAAATTAGACCAACATTTGAAAATTGAGAGATTTCATATAAAACGTCCATATTTTGACTCTTATGGAGATCAGGTAACAATGAGCCTGCAGTCCGGCATGGCAGGGAGCAGCCTCCTAGAGTGGGTCCCATCGCCTCCAGCCTGCCACCATCTTGCCCCTCTCTAGTCATCTCTAGTCTGGTTTGATTCATGGTTTTATGAGCATCCTGACCCTGGAGGGGCCCTTCCTTCAGGAAATGAGAGACTTCTTGACCTACATTTGATAGCTGAGATAGAACACTCACATAAATTCTCTTTGAAGAGAAAATACTGTTTACTAGCGACCCTCTGACTCTCATATATGGGGAAGTTGGACATTTCTTTCCAAAAAGAATAAATATATATATATATATGAACAGGAGTATCCATTCCACCATTGAGGTCATCCTGCTTTATTGGATTCTTTGTCAGTAACAGAGGGAAGTTCCTAACTTTAGAAAACTAATAAGTAAATGCAGTCATTCAACAAACATCTATGAAGCCTAAGTCCCTGGGGGGACAATGACCTTTCCACAAAGTGATTAAAATTTTAGTTGTTTAATTTGTTTAATTTATCTTTATTTTATTTTTATTTATTTTGTATTAAAGTATAACTGGCATACAACATTATATTAGTTTCAGATATACAGTTTGCTTTTACGTTTAGGGCTGTCCTTAAAATGTCTGGTCTCATCCAACTTCCTGGTGTCTGGTATTCCACAGATAGGATAATTCCTCCCATGCTTAAAATAAACTTTATTCCAAGAGCAAGGGAATTTATCTCATGTTTTCTGGTGGATCTCTTTTGGAGACAGAAAGAGTGGGTTCAGGGAACCTCAGACAGGGAATAAGTGGGAATTGATGCACTTGGTTTTAGGTTGATTCAGAGCTGACAGCTGGACTTCTGGAACTATTTTCCTGTTCCTTTTCATCACAGACCAAATGAGATGGAGGGACTCCTATATATCTTGGCGCTCTGTGACTGGCAATGATTGACACAGTTGACTTGCAGAGTACACATCTGTGTTAAATATATATATATATATATATATATATATATATATATATATATATATATATATATATATATATATATATATATTTATACTAAACCACATCTCAAAACCAGATATTCCTGATTAAGTCCATTTATTGGGACACCTGATTTACCTTTGGCAAAAAGAAACCAAATTCAAGGTTACTTACTTCTTACTTTTAGATATGTTTTCTTAACATATCTAAAACCAACCACTTTTTTTATAACCAATGGAAAAGATAAAAATTAAGCCAACCAGGGGCCTCCCTGGTGGCGCGGTGGTTGAGGGTCCGCCTGCCGATGCAGGGGATACGGGTTCGTGCCCCGGTCTGGGAGGATCCCATATGCCGCGGAGCGGCTGGGCCCGTGGGCCATGGCCGCTGGGCCTGCGCGTCCGGAGCCTGTGCTCCGCAGCGGGAGAGGCCACAACAGTGAGAGGCCCGCATACCGCAAAAAAAAAAAAAAAAAATTAAGCCAACCAACTTAGTGTTTTATCTAAATTGACACAGGGCTACATATTTTGATGAGTTTTCCCCCAAACTGAGCAGCTTAGTTGTCTTAGAATCGTACATACAGAGTTTCCTGCTCACTCATTTATTCTGTGTAGCAAATTCAAAATAACTGAAATAAGGTCTCAACTCTCAAGAAACTTACCATTTCCTGTGCTGAAATAAAACTCACCCACAAATTGCTGTAACATCCGTCAAAATATAGCAAATGTTATGCAAATGGTCCAAATAAAGAACTAGTATTTTATACGGGAAAGCAGCGCCTAGCACAGTGCTTGGCACATAGCCAACCTTCAATAAATCTGTGTTGAATAAATGAGCAAACAAATGAATGAGACACTGTCCCCCACTGGCTTGATCAGGTAATTCCTTAGGGAGGAGCTGAACTATGCACTGGTCTGTGGAGGATAGTAGAATTTTCATAGCTGGAGATAAGGTAAAAAAGGATACATTCTAGATGGAGGCAGTGACATTGAAAAGAGTGTGAAAAATACTTGGGGAACAATGAACAGATAAATTTGGTTAAATGAGAACACTGGGAAAGTATAATAGAATAGACAAGTACGAGTCAGGAGGTAAGTTAGAGACAATTTGTAAATACAATAGTTACGTTATTCAAAACAAAGACCAGCTTGAGACTAATGGAGATCAAATTTTGTATCAATCTGTATTAAATAATTTGGGCAGCAGCATACTGAGACAGATTCCTAAATCTGTTTTGGCTCTTTGTTTTCTTTATTTCTATTATCTATGATATCACATCATTGAAATTCACAAAAGGCCAAAAATATATGTACCAGTGAATCAACCAGAAAAGGTATATGGATAGAGTATGACTGCTATACCCTTTAATTGTCCTTACTGCATCACTGTATGTCTGATTTTAAAAATTAGTTAACCTAATTTTTAAAATTATTTTAATTTAAAGCCTTAGATACCTAGTCTTAAGTGTAAATAATCATGCTGGATAATGAGTGCTATGCAGAGAGAACAAATTGAGTATCTGAAATTTTAAGTTTTTAATTATTTTATTGTCAGGTAGACATTTACTCAAAAGGATCATTGATTGTTTAAACAGTAATTTTCCAAATTATAATTTTAAGTTTTCTTCCTTGCTTGGTGATTTCACTGTCCTATTCAAAGTAATTAAAAACAAAGCTTCAAAATATTAACCACTTAAATCTGATCTTTCAAACAAAGCAGAAAACCTACTCAGAGAAGAAGGGGTGTGTCTAGAGGAAGACAGCTAGGATAGGCAATTTTAAATGTCATGGGTTACTTCTTATAATCTTTGTCAACATTCCAAATTCTAATATAAAAGTTTAAGAACACATTCACAAAAATACCCAGAAGTTCATTTGGTTAGCTATTCTCAAATTTTCTGGTGAGATGTCCCTTTAGCTATGATAATTGGTACAATTCAGTCATTTTATGGGGAATGGGTTGTCTGTCCCTGGTTGCTGCCTCATGAGTGAAATGTTTAATAGTTTTCTCTCACTAGAACAGGGCCCCAGTGAGAAATGAGACTCCTGTGCTACTTTTGGAATTAAAGAAACACGTATCTCTAGAGTTCTAAACAACTACCTCATACTCTGGCAAAACTCTCTAACACATTATGCACAGTTTGCACAATCTTTTGAATGCACAAAATACAAGTATACTATTGGCATGTGGCAAAAGAGTAAGAACCTTATAAAAATATGTGTTCCTGCAATTCCTACAGCATCAGCGCATAGTGCTGTAGTCTGCATTACTAATCTTCTCTCTTCCTGAATTTATTTTTCGCTTTTTATTAAATTATTCATTATTCCATTTAAAGATATCTTCTCAGATAAAACGGGGACATTTTCAAACAGGGGATTTAATGAATGGAATTAAGAAAGATATATACTTGTCTCTCTTTTTATTGTCCTAAATATTTTCCCCTATGTTTAATTATTTGGGGCATATGTTATGATTTAAATAAATATCAAATTTGACCCAATGAGGAACACAATTTCTTCAAAAGGAGAACTAGAATACTGATTGTAATATATCCATTAAAATATCCCCACAACCTGTTCCAATCTAAATTATCTCAGGCTGCTGTGTCTTTCCAGCCTTATTGATTTGAAAAATAACAAACAAGTATAAATGACATTTACAGCTCTTAATTGGTGTCATTAGCAGTTCTTATTATTCTGCAGGACAAGCACTAACCCTTTATTGAGAATTCAGTGATGCAGGTCTGCTTTGGACTCATCATCCTTAAAGACAAGTAATAAAACAGCTGAGTGACTGACTTAGAGTCCTATTCATCAAAAAAGGCCATAGGCAGCGGGGCCCCATTTTCCCTTGATTTGTTCTATGTAGTTATTTAGATCTTGGAACTCCTAAAGAAAAAAAGGCATACCAATGGGAGGAATTTGGATTGATTCCTCATACCCTTCAGTGTTAGTAAACCTTGGGGCACATTTTAGGGCTTCTATTTGTGTAACCATTTCTGTGTTTGGTCATTAATGTATTCAACTGGGCATACAGGCCAATGGGTAGGTAGAGGTGGAAACTTCCTGTTTCCCTCACCTACAGTCATCTTTGGCACACACAAGGTTTCTACTGAGGGATAATGGTTTATGAAGGGGTTTTGCCTTTCTAACAGGGTTCAAGGTCTAACCTTGGATTGTCCAGCTTGAGCCACTGGCTGTGGGAAGATACTTAGAGATACATGGCCTCCTTGGTCACTTGAAGTCACAAGTGGTTTTCATCTGGGCCACTAGTGATTCAGGCCTGTCATCTCATCAGGCTTTGAGAGCTCACTGACCTCCCTGTGCAATGAACTATGGCTTCCACACTCTCCTGTGATTGCCTTCTAATTTAATTTGGGCTTGCCACTTGTTCAGAAAGTTACTGATATTCTACTTGGTTAGCTATGATGAATATAATGAATATATATATATATATATATATATATCCAAGTAGAACATCACAAATAAAAGCCCTAATAAATAAATATATATATATATATATATATATATATATATATATATATATATATACACACACACGCATGAGTGCATATGTATCTTTTGTATTAGCTGCAAAGTGATTTCATGTCAATATCTGGGTAGGTGTTTCTTGTTATGTTAAAAAAATGTTCAGAAAGGTAGCATGAAATTGTCATCCTTCCATTTTGTAACCCCGTCTCTATGAGGTTGACTGAATAATTGAATATAAATAGTGTTGCATAAATATCTAACAGTCTTTGAATCAGGTTCCTTATAAATTAGTTGCACAATCCATGTGTGCTGGTTTATCTCTTTTAATTTCATTATTTGCCATGGAAATCTCAGCTGAGAAGTGGTATCTGGTTTTTACCTACAACCTGCTTTTTACTTAGCTGCATAAGCTAGACTGTATGAAGCAGAAAGTAGGTCAAGTAGTATAGACTGGGCAAGTGGCTCCATTAAAATCCAGACCCTGCTCCGCCACATTCCTCCTCAGTGCCTTTTGTTGCATTAGACCCTTGTGTAATGCGACTGCTCAGTCTTGCTCTCAAACTTAATTGTGACAGTCTGCAGTCAGCTCAGAATAACACAAATTAATAATCCAGTAATTTAAGAAAAAATTACTATAAGTTTCTATTATATGAGACTGAGAAAAAAGTGTATATCAAAAAATCAAAGGCCATTTTATAAGCTGGTTCAAAATTGCCAAATATTGAGTATACATATGGATAAACTTCTGGGGAGTAACTTATATATATTTCCTTGCAAATATGAAAATCTGATGTAAATTTCTGCCCAGCAGTGAGGTGTTTACATTCCATAAGGAAAGGATGGATGTATTTTTTTCATTTTCATTTGCCTGCCAAAACCAAGCTTAGAGTTGTGTGTGTTCCATGTTGGAGCCAATGTTATGACTTGTCTATGAACAACAAGGTATAGGTGACAAACACAAGCTGTTGTGTGCTTCCCACTGTGGATCTCGTGAACCCCCAGGATTCTGTCTTCCTATTCTGGTGCTTAAGCTGCAGGAAGCAGCCCTCCTCCATCAGAAGGGCATGGTGACCAGGGGTGGTTACTTTCTACTCTCATGTCCAAAGATCAGTCAGGGGTCAGAAGACAATCTTAGTTGGTAATAAAATTTCTAAATCCCCAAAATCAGTCCTTCTGGTATTTCTTCCACTGATGCCAAGCAGGAGAGGAGGGGTCTTTCCTCATTCTGCATAACACTGCCCAGCAGCCAGCTGTAGACAGTCATCTCCAGAGAGCGCTACTAAACAGGCTCACACAAGACTACATAGTCCTAAGCCATGATCAGCCAGACAGGAGCAGCAGAGGGCAAAATATATGGTTTCTGTATCAGATTCCAACTCTTTGTTCTTAGTCCTCAATAATCTATTTCATGCTCTTACTGTTCAGTTAACTACCCCATTTCTCTGCTTAACTTACTATAGTTAGTTTTTATGTATTTTTCTTCAGATCAGCTTCCTAATATTCATGCACCATTTGTGTAGATGCAAACAGACAAATATAAGATTATATGAAGGGAAAATTAGCTTGGTTAACCTAATACCTCACCAGCAACCCCGCACTCTCTCAAAGCTATATCTACCTGGAACTTGTTAGTTTTTCTTAAGGATTATTTTTACTATCTATTTACTATTTACTTTACTATCTACTATCTATCACAGTGATTTATAGTTGCTGAGTATTTGCTATGGCCAGATGCCATGCTAAATGACTTAATTAAAAGATGAGAAAACTGAGACTCACAAAGATTACATAATTTGCCCAATGCCATGCTAGTGATGATTAAAAGAAACTAGATTTTAAAGCCCATGCTCAAATTCAAAGCCCTTATTTTAAAATACTATTCTATAGGGTTTCATCTGATTAGAAACATTAATCCTTAAAAAATCATTTTATACATTCTGAACACAAGG
This sequence comes from Mesoplodon bidens, assembly GCF_964165515.1. Lineage (NCBI taxonomy): Eukaryota > Metazoa > Chordata > Mammalia > Artiodactyla > Ziphiidae > Mesoplodon > Mesoplodon bidens. Next base: position 54,907,318 of record NC_138169.1, on the reverse strand, counting down.
TTCTTGGAACCATAACAGTCCATAGATGAATTTAATGGGGCTGTAACTTCACTGAAAGGTAAAGTGGTTGTGAATGTTTGAGTATGGGATGGCACTCAGTATATTCTCAAGAGTACCTAACCACAAAATGACTGTGAACCACTAAGTTAGTTTTCCTGCTCTCAGGTGTTAATGTGCAAAGAAACACTGCACCCTGAGTGCTTGATGCTCAAGTGCATCTTTTTAAATGGAGGTGATGGGAAACTGGTGGAAAACTTTCATGTTTAATTACATGTTGTGAACTGTGAAACTTAGAGAAGATGTACACTGTGGAGATCAATGTCTCATTTCACTGTGTTGAGAGGGCAACTAACTCAAGAGGAATACTTTTCACAACAGTACATGAAAAGTTGGTTAGACACAAAGGTCTGAGGAAGCCTGAAGCTGATGGTGGAAGCAGGAATGTATAGGGTCTGCTGTGGTTGTTCTCAACCCTTCACGTACAGTAGAATTATCTGGAGATTCAGATAAAAATTGTCAATGACAGGGCACCATTTTAATCCAACAGAATCAGAATTTCTGGGGTTGTGCTTGGGTACCTGTATTTTTGATGTAGAGAGAGTTGAGGACCACTGATCTGGTGTATTGCTCTTCTGAGACAGGAGGAACAGGGTTTTGAGGGGAGGAAGGATTATAGAAAATTTTCACTGTTGGAATCTTCTCTTGATTTCTTACTATGTTCTGAAAGATAAGTACACACACATACACACACACACATTTATATCCTCTAGGATATCATCTGTCTACTATTTCTCCCGGGATAATTAAAAACTGTACTAAGATATTTTCAAATAAACTCATTTATTCTAAGTTGTAAATGGTAGATCACTTGATTTGCTACCTTTCCAGAGATGTTTAATTTTTAACAGAAATGATGTTCACATGACATTTCAGACATCCAAAAACAGGGAGTTTATCCAGGTATTTCCTAGAATCCCATATCCCTCTGTATGGTGACTCACCAATGGTTATGAGTCATTTAATAAATTAATTAATTGACTACAACAATTTAAAAGAAAAGATGGTGTGTTAAGCGTGAAGTATTTCAAGTTTGAGGTTCCCATGGGAGGCTAAAATGGGGATTGTGAGTGGGATGATATATCTTAAGAGATACATCAGTGGTGATGAAAATAGCATTCCTAGCAATGGGCTTCTGAATTCAGAAATGATCATCAGATACTTGTTCTACTTAATCCAATTTTAGTAAAATAAATGCAAGATTCTGAAAATTCAGCCATTTGTGGTAGCTTGTTATTCTGTATCATCTTGTGGTAAAATTGTGTTCTCAACCATGCTGACAGCTTCACACTTGAATACCAAGCATTATTACCAGCAAAGCCTAAAAATATCACCTGGTGCCAAAGAAGATCCACAAATCGAGATCTACATGGTATTTCAACATTGCTGTTCACGAGCATTTGTGAAGTGGGAAGTTCTTAATTGAGGTCCCCCCTCCATACTTCATGACAATGGGTGTGGTGAGGCTTTACATGTTGAATTCTGCAGGTCCTCAGATATTCATAAAACTACTGAGTTGTGATGAGAACTGGTTCAGGAATGCTCAAGTGTCAATGCAATGATTCCATTTGATGGTAAAATGTACTTTAAACTGCTCAATAGAGGATGTCAAATCAACAACATTTATTTCAGCTGACCAGTGTTACCCTGTAAAGAGCACTAGACCCCTTCCTTACCTGTAGGATTGCTATGAAAAACCAAGACTGAGCAACAGAAAGCTGTGAGGTCTCCATCACTCAATCCAAACATTCATAGGAAGCAGAAAACCGATTTTCCCCAACTCATCCAGCAACAAAGTTCATGAAACCTATTATTGACAGGTCATCAAAGAGAAAGGTGGGTATTGATGATAGTATTTTAGACACTATGACATTTGAGTTGTTATTTTGAAAAGAATTACCTTCTTTTAAAAGCTATGTCTTCAGAACAAGCTCATATGAAGAGTAAAAATAAGAAAATCAGGAGAAGCAATATTTAAAGATTTAACTATTCTTTTGGTTTATGAAATTTCAAACCTCAGTGCATAATTGTCATTTACCCCAATGTCATCTTAATTAATGATTTAGAAGAACTACAGTCAACTTGGATCTACCAAAAACTTTGAGTTTTATGCTTGGCTTCCTCACTGATTGACTTTGTGACCTTGGACTATTTATTTAATATTTCAAGACTTCAGTTTTCTCAACATAAAATGAGGGAATCAGATTAAATGATCTCTAATATTCCTTTCAGCATTAACATCCTGCAGATGTATTCACTGAAGATAGGAAACCTGAAATGAGCATTTGGTTTAAGTGTGACTGGTTTTACAATCAGATTTATTGTCTATGACCTATTCCGAATCCACGGTCTACCTGAGGAATTCTAAACTTTGGTTTCAGACATCACTGTATTCAGAATTTTGGTACTGAGAGACTCTAGCAGGTTTCTACCCTAGCATTTAATTTAATGGATTAGGGAACCATGCCCCAGTGAGAGGATACCTGGCTAAGGCTACTCAGGTGAGCTGGACATAGAACTGGAATATTTGAATTGAAAATCAGTATTCTATATTACATTTTGTATCTTTATTTAAAATCTGTATTTCTATATATAATCTGAAGCCTAATCCCTGAGGTCACCTGATTTTAAGGAAAAGTGACAAAATTAAGTGAATGCAATGTGATCAAAGTTGGAAATTGCACAATGGTCAATCCTAATAGTTTTTATCTCCAAAGCTGTGTGAACAAATGCCACAATTGATGAATTAGGAATTGGCCAAATTATATCATGTTATTTTTTAAAGTTCACATTAATTAATCATAATTTGCAAGGCTTTCAATCTTGTCAGTCTCTCCAAGTAAGATCCCTGAGGGCTGGGCTCATGTTTCTCCTCTGTTCTGTTATCTGCTCTGCATCTGAAGGCTAAGCAGCCAAGGATTGAAAATAGAAATCATCTCTGGCACAAACTGTCCATACAAACATGAACAAATCATTTCTCCTTCAATATTTTCTTCATATCAATTAAACAAGGGTATTGGGATATAAAGCCTTTAATGTCCACATTAACTTTGAAATTCCAGGATTCCAGTAAATTGATAGATTAGATAGATAGATATACTTGACTGATAGACCTTTTTTGTCTGCCTAAATTAAACTAGATATAAGCAAAAAGTCAAAGCGAGTGAGAAGTTCAAGTTTCCAGCTCAAGAAAAATTTTTTTGTCTCCTCTTCTACTGTGTGGTATGTAGTAGGAACTGGTTAAACTAGAAAATTTTAGTTATAAATATTTAAACTGCTTTTTTAAAACACAGAGCTTAGATGTAAAGGCATTAGGCACTTTAAGAAATAGATTGAAAAGAAATGTCATTATCTTGATTTTCTGAATTGATTTGCTTAATAACAATACTTAGCATTTATATAGTGTTCTGTATTTTCAAATTGCTTTATAATCGTTAATCAGTTAATTCATGCAACCTCTCGTGAGGTCAAGATTATTATCCCAATTTTATAGACAAAGAAATTGAGATATAGAGAAATTAAGTGACTTGTCCAAGGTCGTTGAGGAAGTGAGTGACAGGCTCTGGATTAAAACTTTGATACTGAGTCTACACTGGCTAAATGAATTGTAGAATTGACATAATCAACTGAATAATTAAAGAAGGAATAATCATTTTCTCCAAAATAGCTAGAAAATTGATACAATGCTGGGCACTTACTAGGCTTGAATTATTTAAATGGTTGTTATTTCACATTTCACATATAGAAATAAACTATAGATACACTTGTAAATGAAATCTTATGTGATGTTTTGTTTTCCTTAATCATAACAGTCTGCCCCAAACTTATTGACTTACTGGTGCTTTGTAAAATGTGTTCTCTTTTCTTTGAGAAATCCCCAAGTAGCCCCAAGATGCATTGCATTCTAATCTTTCTCCCTGCCCTCAACCCCATCCCAGGGGAGGAAACTAGTGAATATCTGGATTAAAACAGATAATTTTTAACTTTAGGATATTATTATTATTATTATTATTATTATTATTATTATTATTATTATTATTATTCAGGAAAGGTTAATAGAAGAAATAAGAAATATTTTGTCGAGACATCCCTGGTGATGCAGTGTTTAAGAATCTGCCTGCCAATTCAGGGGACACAGGTTTGATCCCTGGTCCATGTCGGTCCCATATGCCATGGAGCAACTAAGCCCATGCGCCACAACTACTGAGTCTGCACTCTATAGCTCACGTGCCACAACTACTGAAGCCTGTACACCTAGAGCTGGTGCTCTGCAACAAGTGAAGCCACCATAATGAGAAGCCCACGCACCACAATGAAGAGTACCCCCCTCACTGCAACTAGAGAAAGCCTGTGTACAGCAACGAAGACACAAAGCAGCCAAAAATAAATAAATAAATAAATTATTTTTTAATTTAGAAAAAAGAAATATTTTGTTGATCTGATAAATTTTAATTTGTTCTTAAAGGATGAGTCATGTCCTGATAAGAGGAAACTAAGGCAGAAAGAATACCCTGAGTAAGAAGAAAAAAGTGAGGAAGAAATAAGTTGGGTAGAAGTTGCAAGACAGAAGTCAGGCTGGGTGCAAAAGATGTTGCAAAAGGAGAGACAAGAATGTATAAAATGATGAGGCAGGGACACATTAAGAAGATCATAAGCTTGATTCAGAGGCATATTGGAGACTTTCAGACAGGAGGGTGGAAAAACATATACAGGGTTATTTATTCCTCTCGATTAATTTTTGATGTTGTTATTGTTTTCCCCCAACTATGTTTAAAATTTTATAATGAAAACAATAGTTGAAAGAGATGCTGTAAAGCTTCTAGGTTTGTTATGAGTTTAACTAGCTCTGGAACCTGGGGCAAGTTCCTTTTGTTAGCAGACTCAACTTCCTCATTAAAGTGGGTAAAGAAAAACAGGGAGCCGATGTTACCTGAACACCATAGGAACAGTACTGTGTCAGATCCTATCCATCTATCATCTCATTTAATACTGGAGGGCATTGGGAGATGGGTGTTATTTATTTATGGGTGAGAAAACAAAAATTTAGAAATTTTAAGTAGCATGCTCAAAGAAATGGCAGAGCTGGTTTTTGAAATAAGGTTTACACAAAGCTTAAACCCTAAGTTCTAAACATAATTATCTGACATCTACCTGTATAAGGAAAACATAAAATTTTAAGATAGATTTAGGATAAAGGAAAATTAAGTGAATTTTCAAGTAAGCCACTAGTTTCCTAATGTTGTTGCACATTAGGATCACCTGGGAATTTTTTAAAACTATTATGCCTGACTCCTACTCAAACTTTCTGATTTAATTGGCAAGTAATGTCACCTAGGCATTGGGATATTTTAAAACTCCCCATGAGATTGGGAACCATTGATCTAAGCAAATCTTATTAGACTCATCTGAGAGATGCAACAGCTCACCATACTCAACATGAGAAACGATAAAGACCTATTCTGGTTGAGATTTTTTACGAAATTGTAATAGGATTAACATAATCTGTTGATTGATTTGTGAAATGATGAGCAACTAAGATATACTAAAATATTTAAAAGAATGGAAACCATTTTACCTGGCTTACTAGAGTCTTATTCTCTTCTGATTCTGTCTTATTTCTCTTTGTGTCTGTCTCTACTTCTTTCCGTCTCTTTCATTCTTTCTGTGTTTTTTCTATTTTCATGACATGAAGGTCTAACTGGAATCACCTGAATCGCTGATTACTTTGAAAATCATCTCAGGATATAGTTTCCTCATTTGCAGAATCAACTTATGCCTTGTTTATGAGTGGAGAAAAGCAAAGACTTTGGGGTTAGACACACTCAAGTTTTTTTGTTTTTTTGGTTAGTGTGGTGGCCACTATTTTTTTTAACATCTTTATTGGAGTATAATTGTTTTACAATGGTGTGTTAGTTTCTACTTTATAACAAAATGGATCAGCTATACATATACTTATGTTCCCATATCTCTTCCCTCTTGCCTCTCCCTCCCATCCTCCCTATCCCACCCCTCTAGGTGGTCACAAAGCACCAAAGCACGGAGCTGATCTCCGTGTGCTATGCGGCTGCTTCCCACTAGCTATCTATTTTACATTTCCCAAGTTTTAATCTAGCTCTACCAATTACATAATTGTGTAGTCTTGAACAAATTGATTAACCTCATTAAGCCTTACCTTCCTCACTTGTAAAGTAAGAATAAAAATATTTAACTCATAGAAAAATTGTGGACTCACACATGATAAAATAAGAGGACCCAAACATTCTTCTCTGGTCTCCATCCTGGCATAGACTGGCCTTCTTTCTTCCACTCCCCTTCCTGTCACTAAGTAATGCCATTCAAAGCAGTAGTTTCATCCTTCCTTTACACTTGCAGTTACCTTGTCTCTGCAAATAGTTTGTAAGTTGTTTAAAGATAGAGAAATATCATGTTTATTTTATTTTGATTCCCCATTCCTCTCCCATCTCATCTCCAACCTCACTCTTTGTCCTAACTCCTGGGCATCATACAAAACAAAATATCTCATAGGATCTACATGGTTTCCTGGTGAAATATATGAGAAGCATAATTTACACTCATGTTTTCTGAAAAGCAATGAAGTTCTCATTAATGGCATCACTTCTCCAGTTGGTCTCAATGTGAGAATTTAAGCAAGCAAAGGCATTGGGAAATTCTCTGAGTGCTGAGGTGTGGGAAAGTGGAAATGTATCAAAGTCCATAGAAATTTATTTTTTGTCTAAAGCTATGCTCACACAGGACATCAGTAACCTGATCTTGAACACAGCTTTTTCTTGATGTTACATGCCAATGAGACTGGGAAAAAAATCCTCATTAGGGCCCTCCAGCAAAAACCTGATGCCCTAAAGCATGGGATTTGATAACCGTATCTTGGCACAAAGGTTCAAATATTGTTAGACGTTAGAATTCTTTTAAATCCAGCGACTGTGCTTAATTGGAAGGAGACAGTGAATTTCAACAACTGACATACATTGTTGCCAAGGGGAATTTACCCCTCTTTCATTGCAAAATTTTTAGGTAACATCTTGATTCAAGTTTCTTTATTTGAAATTTATGGGTAAAATAAATCGTTTGCCCAGCTCCTGCATCAGTATAATGGGTATTTGTATTACATAATGTATTTTCATTTTTTTTTCTGAACACTGGAATCTGGAATGTCCTTCTCTTGTCTTTCTTTGTGTTTATTCAAATCTTACTCAGACTTAAAACCCCATTTCAAACACCCATGTGACACTCTCTCCTTTAGCAGATCTTATTTATCTCCCGTTAATCTCTTACGGTGAGGATGCGCTGTGCCACAACAATTGAACAATTAATAATTATATGATATTTTGTGCTCTGCCATTTCTTATTTTCTGCACTGCATATGTTTTAGGTTCATGGGTCAGCTTTGACTGGAAACTTCTGAATGGCAAGAAGCTTGTTTCTCAACACGCATTCTCTACAATTCTGTATTTATAGAAGGTCCTCACAAATTCATATTTATTTGGTGATCTTCAATGACTTTGGTTTCGAGGAGGAAATGAATGGAAATAACTTTAGGATAGAGAAGCTGGCCTACAGAACAAAGGGTAAATGTAATGAAATTTTGGATTATTTACTTACACAGTTACTTTATGACTTCTCCATGGCATTTGAAAAGCTTATCCTAGTTCTCTCTCCCTTGTTTTTATCTAAGTCCCTTTCTCTGTTGTTACTTGGTATGTGCTTTGGGAATGCAAATTATTTCTTTAAGATTAAACTAAAGCAAAACATAATTAGAAAGGGAGATCAAAGATGCATCCTCTAATATACCTCAAGGCCAAATATGAATGATTTCTGAATGATCTGCTATTTTACTAAATCATGTCACACGGATAATCAAGTTATGCTACCACATTTAATCTTGCATTAACCCCTGCATTTTGAGAAGGATAGTGAGGATTTATCCAAAATAGTACTGATCTCCTGTAACATTGCAAGTGGTCTCTTTGGCTTGGCAAACTAGGACTTAGTCTGAAAGCTAAAGAGCATTGGGATACTTTAAAAACACATAAACAGAAATAAAAAGTGAAAAGCAATAAAAAGTAAAGCACTGACTAGAATCACCTGTTCTCATGATGCCTTTGGAAGCTCTCTAGATTGACAAGAGGTGGAAGTGTTCATTGTAATAGCAGGAAGGAAGGACTATTCTGCATAATTGCCTGCCCGGCCTGGTATTCCTACTTTCATGATAAAATATTTGCTGAAACTGTGAAGCCTAATGAAAGTAAACACAGCATTTTGCCTTAAAAGAAAATAATATATAGAGTGGCACATCTATTGTACTCTTCATATATGTGAATTATAATAAATAGGACTAGGAAGACTCTTTTATCAGCCATTTAATATGTGATAGATGGAAGCAAACAAACAAGTAAGATCAAACAAACAATCAAGGCAAAAAGAACAATATTTGGAGGTAGACTGCATACCTTGAAAATCAATTAATCCAATCTCCTTATCCTACTGATGAATAAAGTGTGCCCTAGGGAGGTGAAGTAACTTATCCAAGGTAACACAGTCTAGTCAACTTGGCCAAACATGGTAAAAATGGAAAACGACTAATTCCCATCTTACTATTCTTTTTTTCACTACATCATCATGGCACTCTGATAAAAGTAGTTAAGATTGTGGGATGTATTTTCAAAGAGAGGTGTAGTTGTGTTTTTTGAGAAAAGCTTTTTAAAAAATATAGACACCTACTGAACGGGCTGGTTCAATCGCAGGATTATTTGGGGAAGACAAATTGATTAGATGATGTCTCACATATCTCTGTGCACAGAAAGGAGTTTCAGTGATATCTATTTTGGAAGTGAGTTGATCAAAATGTCATCAGATTTCAAAAATGATCATAGGTGCCAATTTGAGGTAAACAGTAATTCTGTGTTTCTAGAGTAATGCTCATCAAGACCCCTGCTTCCCAAGAAGGGATGTTGGACCAGAGTGTTAAATGTTCAACACCCCAACTGCTGAACAACTTAATTTTGTGACCATTTGATGTGAAGTCTTAGAGGATGACCTGGCTCTCAAACCTGAGGCTGTTGACACTGTGACAAATTATGTGTGGAAAAATCCACTATCATGGAATTCGAGGAATCAATTCTATGTTACCTTCTGTCCCAGCAATTTGGGAAAGTTGAGTTACTATTAGTTTCATTTCATAATTCATTAGTTTGATTGACTGTCACTAAGCTGAACATTTTGAGATAAATGAAAGGTACATAAATAACAATCATATTTTTACAAGATGGGAAAATAAAAATCTATTTTGGAAAATACAATGGTAATAGCTGCTCTAGAAACTGTGTAAATGAAAGGAAGCCATCCATGTTTCACCTTGTCATAAATCCAAGAAAAGCAACTTCATTAGAAATACTTACAAGATTCCAACAGGCGATGCGTTTTACCTTGGCAATTTCTGTAAGTGTGTGAATATCTTCCTGAAATATATAATTATATATTATGTATATATGAATACATATACATATATATATAAATACACACAACCATATTCCTTGAAATGTTTCCATGAGGTGAATATATGTTAGTGAAATTCCTTCCCTACTCTGATTTTGTGTCTGAATCCTAAAGCAGAAGGGGATTGTAAAATCCACCGGCTGCTCTACCACTGCACTCTCCAAAATACGAACCAGATTATATATCCTTATATGCGTTCAATTGGTAGATGTGATCACATCATTTCTTTCTTTAAAACCCTCAACTGGCTTCCGATTACACTTCAAACAAAATCCATACTCCTTACGGTCATCACAAGACCTTTTTTCATCCAGCCCTGCCTACCTGATTTCAAACCATTATCTCCTTTTCCCCCTCCTGCAGCCCATTAGACTTTAATTTTTTTATTGAGCACCACAAGGACTTGTCCCCACCTTAGGCCTTTCATACCTACTACTCTCCAGGAATTTTATGCCTGCCTCTTCCCTGCCACTTCCTCAAAAGGGCCCTTTCTGACCACCTAATCTAAAAGAGCTTCATTCATTCTAGTCAGTGTCTGCCCTCTAATCACCCTGAGTTCTTATCATCATGAGATTTATCTTTTCTTTTCTTTAATAATTTATATATATATATATAAACACTATATACATTTCTGTATGTATTCCCTAATAGAATCTAAACTTCCTGAAATTAGGGCTATTATTTGCCCTACTCTCCTCCATATCCCTAGTACTTGGAAGGGCACCTGACTTAGAGTAGGTGCCAGATAAATATGGGACAAATTAATTTCTTGAAATAGGGGACTAAGAAAAGGAGAGAGAAAACATCTATACTCTAGAGTATCCTATAACATCACAGGTAAACTGGGTTTCTCTCTCTCTAGTTGGGGAGAGGTGGTGAGAGCTGAACTTCTTTTCTCCTGTCAAGTTAAGGAACAGTGATGGTGTGGTAGGATCCCTCACCGATTGTTCTTTGTCCCTATTAGTCACTGCTAGAATCCCATTTCTCAGAATTCAATCCCATTACATTTAATTTACTAAAGGTTTAGTGAACACTGCTGTGGTCCAAGTTGTGTGTTCACAGAGAAGTAGTAGCTTCCTCAACCTCAAGAAAAATCCCCTCTATTGGAGTAAACCACTGCAAATTAACACAGGAAGCAGGCAGTGAGAAAATTAGAATATAACTAAGTCTTTAAGTGAGTGCTATAGACTAAAAGGAGAGGAAGAGAAATTCATGAAGAACTTAGTTCTCAAACTGGTAAGTGAAGGATCGACAGCAAATGAATATGCAAGAGAGAGGGAGAGAACATGTAAGGTGATGGCAATGCTGCAAGGGGATGGAAATGAGCACATCCTAATCATGGGAAGTGAACAGCTAAGTCTGACTATAGTGTGAAGAGGAGGAGTATAGTGAGAGAGAAATTGGAAAAGTAAAGTTAGGGTGAGGTTTTAAAAGGCTTTAAAAGTCAGGCTGGTGAGTTTGGAATTTAACTTCCACATGAAATATAATAACTAGCTTCCTTTTCAGATGAAAGAAAGGCATTTGGGATCAGCACGTCTCCAATGGTTTGTTCTAATGATGAGTTTCCAATCACACTAGTGAAATGCACAGTGCCCAGGACTGTAAAGTGATCCCACATAGAAGCCCAGAAATAACATTCCACCTACATACATTTAAAATATGATTTTTAACTTTTCAGATATTTTATTTAGACACAACTTACATTCTTTGTAAAAAAAAAAAAAAAAGTATCCCTCTGTAATAGCAACACAATATCCAGAAGAGAAAATCACTAATCAAGCCCATGTAATTCTATATGATGCTCTTATCCACAGGATAGTGAAAATCTGATGCATCGAAATGGCATAATAGATTTACAACCCTTACAAAACTCTATAGGCTCTTTCTAGGGTGAAAATCGGCAATTTTGAATTCTGGTGAGCAGCAAATATTGTTTGGGCAGACTTTTTAATATTTCTGATCTTCAGAAACCTAATCTTTTCCTGTTTGGAGGTGACAGTGACTTTAAATCGGCTGTTCACAATCTGTTGGCAAGTAAGATCAAAATATATGCTTAGACAACCTTTTTTGCACATCTTCATGAAGGGGAAAAAATAATAAAAGGAGTTCTCGGCCCAGAATATAAACTACGCTGACAATTACACTCGGCCTGCCTAGACATTTCCTGTGCTAAACTCCACGAAGAGAGTAATGCAAAGCTGCCTTACACATGGAGAAAAATCAATTTCATAAGAGATATATCTTCATGTGTCATGATCCAGTGTATGATTGTGGCCTTTGATGTCTATTTAACTGGCAGCAAATTTACAGTCATAACTTTTAATTCACAGCAATGAGTGCAGCAAAAATAACTTAACAGTTAAATAGGAACCTTGTGCCCATTGGATGATTGTAATCAACTGCCAGGAATGACCTTGAAACTGGACATTCCTCTCTGCTTAAGCACCATTAGCAATATTTTTCAGAAAGCAAACCATTTAGCTGGTTGGCCAAAAAAAAGAAAAAAAAAACCGATAAAAATCTACTCTTGGCTACTCTCTAAATTGCATTGCACTATCTGTTCGCCAGCTGAGGGTGAAGAGCATTGTATATTAAAAGATTTTCATTGTGTAATAACGTGAATGCCAGCAGCAGTAATTATAAAATCAATAATTCATAATAAATATGTCCTCTTCATATAATTACTAAGTGATTGCAAAACCAATATTATGCACTAGTTAGAAAGGAAAAGGTTGTTGTTAAAGACTTTCTATATTACACATTATTGTTCAAATCTTAAACACCCTTGGTCAAATGAAGCAAAGCTTCATCCTTATCAGAATTAAACTAAATACTATTTTATTTCAAGCTACTAAAAAGTATTTGATTCATGGTGAAACTAATTGTTAGATTAAAATACTTGTCTTCAACATGACTATGTGTGGTACCTCTACTTACTGCTTCCTTTGATTTGTGTTTCATCATGTTGTGATTTTTACCTCAATGAAGGTATGTATAGGTACCCACATTCATCTGCTTCAGGAATTCATCTAATTACCATTTCTTATGTCTGATAAATGAAGCCCAACCCACAGAGAAAATTTCATTAGCCTTATATTTCAATTTGCCATGTAAAGGAGCATGCTCCTACTGGGAGAAAGGCACCAAGTTCCCTTTTTTTGAAGATGGAGTGTGTTTTCATCTTTGATTGCATTAATTTTGAACTGTCCATAACCATGTGGGTTGCTGAGGGGTCATGATTATTTAATTCTGGTCCTACCAACATGCTGGGACCAGAGACACCACTCTGATTGAAACACAGCCCCTTTCACATAAGAAGACTTGGTGGTTAGTCCCATAACCCAGTGCATTCTCCCCATAATTCCTCAAGGACTAGTTAATATGTGTATTTGTTAAGCTCCGACTATGTGTGCAGCCAGCCCTGCTCTGGAAAACATGAGAAAAATGAAAAGAAACAAACTTCAGGCAGTTTACATAATTGGGGTCATAAGCATTTTGGAACAAAAATCTAGGAAATTTATGTCACAAAATAAAAAATTTTGTGTCACAAAGACTGTAATGTAATCTTGACTTTTATGAAAATAATATTAATTAGCTTGCCTGATGAAAACCCTCATACATGACCACGTGATATAGAAAAATCTGATTGGTATATCCCAGGCCAATGTCAAAATCAAAATGAATATGAGGCCTACTGCCATATCAATTCAAATATATACTCCATATTTCTAGGGCTTGTTTCTCTGGCCACTCAGCCCAAACCTGATAACTCATTCCTGACCTGCTCACATACTGGCCTAGTGTTTTGTTCTTTTTACTTTACATACTGTATTAGAGTTCTCTGGAGAAATAGAACAAATAGAATGTGTGTGCTTTTGTGTGTGAGAGAGAGTGTACAGAGAAAGACAGCTAGAGAAAGAGGCAGAGAGAGAGAGATTTCTTTTAAGAAGTTAGCTTATATGACTGTAGAGGCCATGGAGTCCAAAATCTACAGGGTAGGCAGGTAAGCTGAAAATCCAGAAAAGAGTTGATATAAAAAATACCCTCATGGAAAAAAACAAACTAATGTTTGACCAAATATTTGGGTACCTTGGCCTAGTCGAGTTGACACATAAAATTAGTCATTACATGTCTTAACTCCTCAGCAAAGAATCCATCAGATGGAAAAGACTTTTGATACCAATTCTTGTCAGAACTCTTCATTTTATACATGATAACACAGAGAACTAGCTCTTTGTAATTCCCCATACCTGGTAGAGTTTGGAGCTCATCTATTCTTTTTTTTTTCAGCAAATATGTATCACAAGCTAATTCTTAAATTGAATTCTTATTTCTAACTAGCCTTGAAATGTGATTTGTTTATAAATATAACACATATGACGAGTGACTATAAAGCAATATGAATGACTTTTGTTGGTGTCTGATGGAAGCAGGTCAGTGATATAGCAAGTCACATATTTCTGATTCTTCCATTTGGTCTGGCACAAACATTTGCATTGAAAAGAAGTATATGATGTTCCACAACATCAAAAAATTGAGTGAATAGACTCACTATTTTGGGAAAGAACATTGATAAAGATTTTTAATGGCTATTTGGTATTAGCTTTGGGGATTAAATAACAAATCTTAAATATTTGTATGTTTTTGGTCTACTAATTCTATTTCTAATAATTTGGTCTACATAAATACTTATACACTTTCCCAAATATATTTCTGCAAGCATGATCATTGTAGTATATTTGTCACAGATATGAAATGGAAACAATGTACATGTTTATCAATAAAGAATCAATAATTATAGTACAGCTCTACTCTGAGTCACCATAGAGCCACTATTGAGAAGTGTAAGAAAGACTTATTCATCCTCAATGGGAAAGATCTTTAAGATACAATTTTAAGCAAAAAAAGAAGTCACAGAATAATATATGGAGTAAGAGCCCTCTTATTATAAAAATAAATATATGTGCATATTTGTGCATATATGCAAATGAATAGACAAAAGACTATCAGGAGACACACCAAATTTTATCACAAGCAAGAAGAGCAGAGGTGTACACAGTACAGTAAAAGGAATATTTTGCATTTTAATCTATATACCTACCTATTTTTTTCAGTCACTTAAAATTATGCATACCTGTAGTTTATTAATTTCCCTTGCTGTATAGCATTTCATTTAACAAATGCATAGAGATATGTTCTTCTTTTTCTTGGTATCAAACCATTTTATTGAGAAGATCAAAGGACTATGAGGACATTAGATCTGACATCCTCAGTCTGGTGGGGATCTCCCCAGCTTCATAGTTGCTGAAACCAGGTATATTCTTAAGTGAAAGAAAAAAGAGAAATGCATACAGTATGTTTCTATTTTTATAAATTTTAGAAGCAAATAAAACTTAACTCTATTGTGTAAGGATGCATGTACAGTTGGCAAAACCACAAAGAGAATCAAAGAGATAATTACCGCAAAAGCCAGCATAGTGTTTTTCTCCAGGAAGGAGGGAGGAGATTTTGATTTAAAAGATACAAACAACGTGGGGAATTTCTGGTGTATCAGCAAATGTTCCATTTCTTCATTTGTGTTTCAGTTCTTAGGTACTGTTTCTGTAATTATTAGTTAAACTTACATATAGATATTTAACATACTTTTCTGTCCACATTGATGTTGTACAATAATATCTACAAAAGTATAATTGTGTAATATAAAATAGAACAAAGCACAAATGAATGAGAATTATTTACAGAATTTGATATAAATATAAATGGAGGAAAAATAGATAGGTTAGAGACATTTTCATAATACAGTACAAAAGAAGTTCATAGAGATGTAATAACATTAAGAGCAAAGAATTTTGCATAGCATGAAAAATTCAAGATAGCAAAAATAATAATGTCTTTAATGCATTTAATTTTACAGAGTCCAAGGAATTTTTTCATATGGTCCTCACTTGGTTGTCAAAAGAGCTAGGTAAACTATTTTTACACATGAGACTCAGAGATTCACAGAATCAGAGACATTGAGTGAACACGAGGCCTTATTATAAGATGATTCTATTATCAGTGGGTGCCTTCCTTTAATTGTGCCAGTCTTCTGTTCCCACCACCATACTTCTGTTTCCCAATGCCCAGCCCCGATATAGATATTTATTTTTTTCCTACACTAAATATATTTTTTTAAAGTAAATTAAATTTTTAAAAAGTTACAACAATAGATATGGTTTAGTTATTATAATTGTACAAACATTGCTTGTTGACCAGCTAAATATTTTATTAGGATGATATTTTTAGAACAATTTTTGTTGTTATTGGAGTTATGACTTTGTTTTTTGGCTGCATGGAGCAGCATGTGGGGATCTTAGTTCCCTGACCAGGCATCAAACCCATGCTCTCTGCAGTGGAAGCTTGGAGTCTTAAATGCTGGACCACCAGATAAGTCCCTGGAGTTATGATATTAACTGAGTTTTTTCATTTTATAATTTTCTACTTATCTATTCATAATTTCCTGAAAACTGTCACACACCTATAAAAAATATTTTACATAATCCACCAATTCATTCCTCCCTCCCCCCTTCCATTCTTCCTTCTTCCTTTTCTGTATGTATGTAAGTATGTATGCAACTATCATCTCTATCTATCTATCTGTCTGTCTGTCTGTCCATCTATCTATCCATCTATCATCTACCTATCGTTTGTCAACTTTCTACCCTTGGGACTATCTTTGCCATACCTGCTACATTCAGGAATTATTTATTTTTAGGCCTCTGACTTAACTGTTATTCTGGAACGTCTGTTTGCTGTTCAATCATTTTGTAATTCCTGTTGCCTGCATCTCACACCTTCTTTCTTAGTCTTACCCTCTTTTTGTTGATGTTTATCCTTAAGATGTTTCCTAAAAGGGTGCAAGAGATGTACATTTGTTAAGTCCTTATGCATTTCATAATGTCCCTGATTAGTTAGAATTAAAAATACCTTAAGGGATTCTCTGGTGGCGCAGTGGTTGAGAGTCCGCCTGACGATGCAGGGGACGTGGGTTCGTGCCCCAGTCTGGGAAGGTCCCACATGCCGTGGAGCGGCTGGGCCCATGAGCCATGGCCACTGAGCCTGCATGTCCGGAGCCTGTGCTCCACAATGGGAGAGGCCACAACACTGAGAGGCCCGTGTACCACAAAATATAAATTAATAATAATAATAATAATAATAATAATAATTTTCATATGGTCTTTGAAGGCTTTCCACTAATATCTTCTAGTTTTCAGTGTTGCTTTTGAAAAGTCTAATTTTACTCCAACCCCATTTCTTCTATGTATAATACTCCCAACCCTAGTTTAAATGATTCTCTCCATCTATGTTATTTTATAATTTTTCAGTGTTGTGCTTCACTGCATTAATTTCCAATCCTTACCCAGAGAAAAGTTACCAACCTTGTTACTATTATATTGGAATATATCTGAGAGTCTTCCCTTTGACAAGCACAGTTTAGAATAACCATTTTTGGAAGCATGTCCTCCTTAGCAGGCATAGTATGTTGCTCATTTGAGACTTTCATGCATCAGCCAAGGTATTATCAGCACAGAAACTGAGTAGAATATCTAAATATTAGTGGTGGCTGGACAAATCAACTCTATTGTCTCTTTCCACTCTCTCTTGTGTAGCTCAGACCTAGCAATGTATTGCATCATAGTATAATTCTGTCTTGTTAAGACCTAAGGTATGTCTCTCGTTTTCTCATTAAACTCAAAGTTCCTTTGTGAATAGAGACCCTGACTTATATTGTTTTTGTGCTTCAACTGACTAACATTTTACAGAGAATATAGATAATTTTCAGTGGGTTTCTGTTGACTATTTTCTCATGAATCCATTCACATAGATTTTAGCTCTTATCTTTCACTTGCATTCTCCAATAATCATCAACAATGAGTCAAACCTGATGCTAGCAAAGCATAAAGAGAAGTTTCATAAAGGATCTTTGGTACTCTCTTATTTTCCTTCGTTCAAGTATACTTTCTTCCTTTTTCTGTCCTCCTTTTACTGTGGGATGGATGCTCTTTTATTGTCATTTAACTTCTCAATACCCTCAAATTAAGTGCACTAACAGTGCCTACTCTTCATGTCATTGCCTTGTTCTCCAAGTTTTTCCTCTTTCTCAAGCTTGGTACCAGTCATATTCAAAGTTTTCCAACAATATTTCATTTTCTTGGGAGTTGTACTGGTTATGTATCACTGAGTAAAAAACAACATTAAAATGTATTGGTTTAAAAAACAAACATTTATTATTTCTCAAAAGTCTATAGAAAGTTGGCTGGACCTGGTTAGGCTTGAGTGAGCTGAAGTAAACTCTTATATATGTGATTAGCTGGTGGGTTGGTGGGGACTGACTGGTCTAGATTACCTCACTCATGCATTTCATGTGGTAGTTGGCTGTCAATTGGAGCAGTGGGGTGAATTGGCCCCCTGTTTTTATTATCCAGAAGTCTACCCTCATCTTGTCCACATCAGGAGAGCAGGTTACCAGAAGGAAATCAGAAGTACACACAGACTTTTGAGGCCTATGCTTCAAAATGGCTTACTTTTACCTCTCCTGCATTCTGTTGGTCAGACAAAATCACAGGACCAGTCTAGATTCAAGAAGTAAGGAAAGATATGCCACCTCTTGATGGGAAAAGCTTCAGAGTTCCATTGAAAAGGGACATAGGTAAAGTGGGAAAATTAAGGCAGTAATTTTTAAATTCAATCTGCAACTTTGTGTCATCTGGTCATAATTTTTCCTATCTCTCCTACATTAAAAATACACATATCCCCTCCTCCCAAGACTACCCAAATTTTCATTTCATCATGGCATCACACTTGAAGTTAATGACCTTATGATCTTCATTAGGTCCAGAGGCAGTTCTTATCGTGTAACTTGTGTTGATTTGGAGACTTACGAACAAAAAAGAAAAAAATTTCTATTCACCTTCCCCCACTACACCCGATGTAGAACTGTGAGATGGAGATAGTTAAACAAAATATACATCTCCATTCCATATAGAAAAAAAAATCTAGTCCAGAGCATTTCTGAAGTTCCACTGGATAAAGGTTGCAGGATTCTAAGATCCAAAGGAGGAGCTTGCCAGAACTCTTGAGCCCTCAGCTTAGAATTGTCATTTTTCCAAAGAGGAAATGGAGATGGCCAACAGGCATAGGAAAAGATGCTCAACATCCTTAATCATAATGGAAGTGCAAATTGAAACCACAATGAGATATCACCTCACACCTGTCAGAATGACTGTCTTTAAAAAGAATACAAATAATAAATGTTGGTGAGAATGTGGTGAAAAAGGTACACTGTTGGTGGGAATGTAAATTGGTGCAGCCACTCTGGAAAACAGTATGGAGGTGTCTAAAAGAATGAAAAATAGAACTACAATATGACCAAGCAATTCCACTCCTGGGTATATATCCCAAAAACTAATTTGAAAAGATACATGCACCCCAATGTTCATAGCAGCATTATTTATAATTACCAAGATATGGAAACAAACTAAGTGTCCATCACCAGGTAAATGAATAAATATGATGTGGTATATATATGCAATGGAATACTACTCAGCCATAAGAAAAGAACAAAATTTTGTCATTTGCAGCAACATAGATGGACTTGGAGTGCACTATGCTAAGTGAAATAAGTCAGACAAAGACAAAGAGTGTATAATATCACTTACATGTGGAATCTAAGAAATACCAAGCTAATAATATAACAAAAAAGAAGCAGACTCACAGATATAGAGAACAAACTAGTGTTTACTCAGAAGGGGGAAATATAGGGGTGAGAGAGTGGGAGCTACAAACTATTGGGTATAAATTCAAGGATGTAATTTACAAAACAGGGAATATAGCTAACATTTTGTAATAAGTATAAATGGAAAGTAACCTTTAAAAATTGTATAACTCTTTGGGCTTCCCTTGTAGTGCAGTGGTTAAGAATCTGCCTGCCAATGCACGGGATATGGGTTCAAGCCCTGGTCCGGGAAGATCCCACATGCCATGGAGCAACTAAGCCAGTGCACCACAACTACTGAGCCTGTGCTTTAGAGCCAGCAAGCCACAAATACTGAAGCCCGTGTGCCTAGAGCCTGTACTGTGAAGTAAGAGAAGCCACCACAATGAGAAGCCCACACACTGAAACCAAGAATAGCTCCCATTCACCGCAACTAGAAAAAGCCCGCACACAGCAACTAAGAGCCAACACAGCCAAAAATAAATACATTTATTTTAAAAAATTGTATAACTTTAAAACAAATTTAATCTATTTTCATTAAAAAACAATAAGAAGAATTGTCACTACTTTACTTTTGTTGATTCTGTACATCTAAGTAAATTACAAAACTAGCCCAGATTCAAAGAGTGGAGAAATAGACTCTACTTCTTGATGGCAAAAGTTGCAGAATCATATCACATGGCTACGTGGACACAGAGAAGAGGATAATTGAAGCCATTTTTGTAAAATTTACTTCAGAGAGCTCTTGGTGGCAAAAGCTCAGCTGATAACATTAATTCAGCCTAAGATATCTATGAGTAATAATATATCCTGATTTCTTCATCACATTTGCATTTAAACAAAAGAGGTCAATATCTTAATACTTTCTCCAATAAGACCAGTTGATCCACACTCTCATGAAACTGTCCTACTCCATATTGTTTTCTACAAAGTTTTATTTTCTGTTTGACTCTTAATTTTATTTCTTTTTTTATTGTTTAGGGTGATACTTACTGTTATAACAAACTAACCACAAAATGTTAATAGTTAAATCAATAAGAATTATTTGTCACTGATCCAGAGTCCAATGCAGATGTTTGGAAGGAAGCATTTCATGTACCGATTTGGAGATTGGGCTGTCTTTAGTTTTATACTGACTTTCCCTCTGTTCTACCTCTGCTAAGAAAAAGTAAGAATAGAAGATACTCTGTGCCTAGCATGTATTCAATCCTGCTGATACAATCTGTGCAGGGCCCTTTCTCTGGGAAGCTGGGGAGGTGGCTTAATTAAGTCTCCTTTCTTGGAGACCTCTCTTGTCCATTGTTTGTCAAGTTCCATGGCGTACCTCCCTGTGATACTTTTGCTAGTTCATTTTCCTTCCTGGCCACAGTAATAAGGGGTGTTTGGATTTGCCTTCCTTTGGGGTTACAAAGTTTTTGCAGCTTTCTTTTTTTATTGTAAACATAGCACTCCAGCAAATTCATTATTGACTTGTGCTCAACCCAAAGATGCTAAGCAGACTTTGACTTGGACTCTCTACTGAGAAAGACTGGTAGAGATTAACAGAATCAAAATGTCACTTGAAGTAGCATAGCACAAAGAAGCGTTTTCTAGTAGTCTTTCATCTTTCCTGAATTCTTTTTAAATAATTGAGGAATAATTGACATAACATTATATTAGCTTCAGGTATCCAAGTAGTCATTGGATATTTGTACATATTTCAAAATCATTACCATAGTAAGTCCATTTACAGTCTGCCCCCATAAATAGTTACAAATCTTTTTTTTGTGTGTGTGAAGAGAAATTTCAAGATGCATTCTCATAGCTACTTTCAAATATGCAATACAGAATTATTAACTATAGTCACTGTGTTGTACATTACATCCCCATGATTTCTTCATTTTATAACTGGAAATGTATTTGATAATGCAACTTAGTACCCAAAGTTGTTTAATGACTTGATCATTTAAACTGTATTTTAGTCCAGGATTGAATTCCTTGACAGTAAACTTATCTGAAATACTTACAGGATCTAGGTGTGTTTCTTCTAGACTTTCTCATTTACCGATAATTATACTCAGAGCTCTTCCTTTTAGGGTCCAGATGCACTTTATATTTCCAGCCCTCTAAAACCCTTTTCTTTGGATTTGCTACTTCTTCAACCTCTGTTTGAAAACCAGCCAATTCTCTCCTGAACTCACCTCTTTCTTGTAATACTTTGCTAAAGGCCATGATTAGAAGCCAATTCACGATGCCACTGAATCTTTCCAACCACTTTCTCTAGAGCCACAGCTCAGTGGGTAAGATCTTCCTTCCAAGTTATTGCACATGGCAGTTTTACCAAATATTCTGCTACCAGATTATTGTGTGTTTTCTTGTTGCCTAGTGTCTCACACTAAACTGATGCTCCAAATTTTAGGTTTTTTTTTTTTTTTTTTTTTTTTTGTGATGACAGTACCTAGCTTCTATTATCAGTTTATTTATTAGCTAGTTTAGTAACACTAACTGCTATTACAAACAAAACCACTCCAGTTCTGACACCAATTCCGATGTGTGTGTTTTTCCACACCACCAAGCATTTAACTCAATTCTGACACTATCTACCTGGAAATAACATCAGATCCCACAGGTCAACTCCCACAGTGCTCAACTGAACAAAACTGCCCTTACTTCAGATGCCAATTGCAGGTCCAGGTTGCTTCCTGTGTTTCTGATCAACTAGCTGTACATTGGAGATTCCCATGACCCCCTCCTTGCATTGGATTAATTTGCTAGAGCAGCTTACAGAACTCAGATAAATCATTTATTTACTAGATTACCAGTTTATTATAAAAGTCTGTAACTCATGAATATCCAGATGGGAGAGATGCATAGGGAAAAAGTGTGAGTAAGGGACACAGAGCTTCCATGCTCTCTCTGGGTGCACCACTTTCCCAGCACCTCCACAGGTTTGCCATCCTGGAAACTCTCCAGAGAATGTCCTTTTGGGAGTTTATGGAAGGTTCATTATGTAGGTATGATTAAATCATTGACATTGGTGATTGAACTCAATTTCCAGCCCTGTTCTCTTTCCTAGAAGTCAGGGGGTCAGATCCAAAGTTTCAACCCTTCAATCACATGGTTGGCTACACTGGCATCAAGTCCCCATCCTTGAGTGCTTCCAAAAGTCACTTCATTAATATCATAAAAAAAAAAAAAAACTCCCATCAGAGGAAATTACAAGGGCTTTAGGAGCTCTTTGCTAGGAATAAGGATGAAGACCAAATATATGTTTCTTATAAATCACAACATCACACCCCTCAGTGGCTTAACACCATTAAGGGTTTATTTCTTAAGCCAGCTGTGACACAGGTATTAGGCTGGCAGACTTCTACATGAGATTTAAGGGCCCAGGCTCCATTTATAACAGGAAGATGAAAGAGGAGATATATACCAGACTCTTCAAGAGCACATCATACACCCACATGTAAGAATTTTCCATTTCTGAGCATTAACTCCATCCACACATGCTTCCCACCATAGTCCAAAGTAGTTGAATTAGAGGCTTAATACCTGACAGCACTTACCACTTCTTTGAGAGCCAAAGACATACCCTGGACCTGTAACCCAGGAAGCATTTTTCTAATTGTCATATCTTTATGATTTTGACCTGTATCTGCCTGGAATTTCTATGATGTTTATCATCTCTGCCATTAATGTAGCAATTCATACAAATTACCCCTCGTGTTAAATATACTTTCAAGGACACAACTTGTCTAGACGTTCCTTAAGGGGCTTTATATAAACTAACTTATAACTTCCATAAAATCTACAAACCTTTTGATGTAGAAGCTATCAAGTAACTTTTATTAACTGATTAATTGATCAATTGTTCTGAGTTCTTAGGAAACCAACAGAGAGGTTTTTTCTCCTCCTGACACTAATTGTATGGTGCCTTTTGAAAGACCACTTCTCAAATTCTCTGATATCTACTGGGTGTCCATTAATTCAATTCAATTCTGACACTATCTACCTGGAGTTAGGATAAGATCCCATGAGTTAAAGGGTTCAGTCCCACAGGACTACCCACATTTCAGAAGCCAGTTGTAAATTTCAGGCCACTCATACTTTTGACTGGCATGCTGTAAGTCAGGGGTCCCTAGGACTCCCTCCTGGAGTTTGATACTTTGCTAGGACAGGCTCCCAGAAATCAAGAAAACACTTCAGTTACTTTTGCTAGTTTATTATAAATGATACAACTCAGGAACAAGCAAATGGAATAGGTGCATAAGGTAAGGTGTGGGGGAAGATGGGTGGATCTTCCATGCCCTCTCTCTGTGTGCCCCACTTCCAGAAGCTCTCTTCTCCCAGAAGTTGAGGGAGTGGGGCTGAAAGTTCCAGGCTTCTAGTTAAAATTTGGTCTTTCTGAAAAACAGCCTTCATCCTGAAACTATTTAGGAACACATAAAGAGTTGTCTCAGGAGAAAAACAAAGATGCTTCTATCTTTTCTATCACTCAGGATATTCCAAGCTATTTAGGAGCCTTACTTTGGGGACAAAGGCCAAATATATATATTTTATTATGCCACACCCACCTACTTCACTCTGTAAATAAAAGACAAGACACATGCTGGGTATTGAGAAACCTGCTTTTCTGTGGTGAGAAAAATGAATCAGATTATGCATGCTGTAAACAAGACAGCATTTTTCTAATGGACAAAGTGCACTCGGTAAATTAAAAGGGCTGCCATTGTGCTTCCATAATTCTTTTCTGTCCTAGAAGTGAATAAAACAGGAATACAATAAGTAAATAAACAAGTAAATAAAATCAACAATAAAGTCTTTATCACTTCTTTCTGCCTAGAAATATTATACATGATACACCTAACATAATGTTATTATTATTTTTTTATTTCTCTAGTTTATAATTTCATTTTTCTCTTTGGTGGAATGTTTTATGTAGATGTGTAAAAAATGTTTTGTTTTCTGCTTTTGTTTTTTAATGGAAACATTTTTTTGAAGAAATTAATCAATAAATAAATGAATAAATACACTATGAAATTAGGTGTCAGTGAACTGGATGAATTGAAGTGTTCCTACACACAATATAAATGTATGAAACTTCATAATTTCATTCTCTACTTATTTGGGGTTTTTGTTATTTATTCTTGTTAACCTAAAGTTAGCTCTTATTTGACTATTTTTTAAAACAGTAAATTGACAATGTTAAAAGGAAAAAAAAAATTAGCTCTTTTCATAGTGAAGGCCTATAGGATAACCAGTTTAGCTACATGAATAAGATGAATGGATCCATTAAAATGGGTTCCTCTAAATAGATAAGTATGTCATTGCTTTGTTAAAATATAAAAACCTGTGTCAAAAATTCTTTCCAGCTTTAGAACAGCATCACTCTCTTACTCTATACTAAAAAAGTCTATAAATAAAATCTTCCCTTAAATTTTTATTTATTTTACCTATTTAATAGAGCAAATTTACAAGGTTTTACTGGACTACATCAATATCTATGAAAATTAATCATTTTTATATTAAATTTGCAGATTGTCACTTATTTACTGGACTGAGGCAAAACATGTTTTATTTTTCTTATCCAAGTATTAAACAACTCCCATAAAGTAAATGAGTTTCTAATATTAGGTATTCTAGAGAAATGAAATAATAAGCCCTTCTGGGAGCTGGAACAGGAATGGTTTGTATACATTAGGCTGTATTGAAATACACTCAAGTGAAAACAGGAAACTTGACTTATAAAATGATTTTTTTTGTTGTTGTTGTGGTACGTGGGCCTCTCACTGTTGTGGTCTCTCCTGTTGTGGAGCACAGGCTACAGACGCACAGGCTCAGCAGCCATGGCTCATGGGCCCAGCTGCTCCGTGGCATGTGGGTACTTCCCAGACTGGGGCACGAACCTGCGTCCCCTGCATCGGCATGCAGACTCTCAACCACTACGCCACCAGGGAAGCCCCTTCAATTTATATTTATTTGATGATTTGATGATTTTCTCATAATTAGACTGGAGTTATGGGCTTTGAGGAGGAAAACCACAGAGGCGAAGTGACATTCTAATTATATCATATCAAGAACACCTTCTATCAACATGGCTTATCATTTTTGCTACTGATTTTGATTGCTTGGTTGAAGAAGTGTTTGTCAGTCTTCTCTAATGTAAAATTACTTTTTTCCCACCCCATTTACATACTGTTCTCTTTGGAAGGAAGTCACTGTGTGCAGCTCATAATAAGGAGTGAAGAGCTATGTTTCACTTCTTTGGGGGGAGAGTATCTATGTAAATTATTTGAGTTCTACATGGAATATTCCTCTTCATTTTTTTATTTTTTTATTTACATCAGAATGAACTCATGCATATTTATTTTATAATTTGGGTTATAATGCAATGTTACTTTATTTTCTTGTGCAAATTTTCCAGACTTAGCTACTGAGAACTTTCAGTCAGTTCTTGTATCCCTTTGACATACACTCATCTTAGAGGAGGTGATGGAAAGGCTGTGATCACTGACTGGACTCAGGCAATTAGGACCTCCTCACCCCTCCCTTATCCTTGGAATGTGCCTTCTGCCCACCACTCCCACAGCTGGAGTCATTCCAAAAATCCAGCCTCTAGAGGGAACACTCACAAAGTCATTCTATGAAGCCACCATCATGCTGATACTAAAACCAGACAAAGAAACTACCAAAAAATAAAATTACAGGCCAATACCTGTGTTGAATATAGATGCAAAAATTCTCAAGAAAATAGTAACAAACTGAATGCAAAAAATGTCATACACCAAGATCAAGTTGGATTCATCCCAGTATCACAAAGAGGGTTCAATATATACAAATCAATCATTGTGATACACCATATCAACAAAAGAAAAGACAAAAACCACATGATAATCTCAATAGATGCAGAAAAAGCATTTGATAAAATTCAACATCTCTTCATGATAAAAACTCTTACCAAAGTGAGTATAGAGGGAACATATTTCAACATACTGAAAGCTATTTATGACAAACCCATGACCAACATAATACTCAAAAGTGAAAACTGAAATCCTTCCTGCTAAAATCTGGAACAAGAGAAGGATGCCCACTCTCACTACTTCCATTCAATATACTATTGGAAGTCCTAGTCACAACAATAAGACAAGAAAAGGATATAAAAGATATCCAAATTGGAAGAGGTAAATTTGTCATTATATGCAGATGACATGATACTATACATAGAAAATCCTAAAGACTCACACAAAAACTACTAGAACTGATAAGTTTAGCAACGTAGCAGAGTACAAGTTTAACATACAGAAATTTGTTCATTTCTTTATACTAACACTGAAATATCAGAAACGGAAAGTGATTAAAAAAAAAAACTCTTTTAAAATTGCATCAGAAAAATATATAGGAATAAACCTAACCAAGGAGGTGAAAGAGTTATCTGCTGAGAACTATAAAGCATTGATAAAGGTAATTGAAGATGATTCAAGGAAGTGGAAAGATATTCCATGCTCTTGGATTGGAATAATTAGTATTGTTAAAATGGTCATTTTAACAAAGGGTTTTAACATGATCCTTATCAAATTACCCATGACATTTTTCACAGAATTAGAAAAAAAGTAATTCTAAAATTTATACAGAATCTTAAAAGACTGAGAATTACCAAAGCAATCATGAGGAAAAAGAACAAAGCTGGAGGCATAACCTTCCCAGACTTCAGACAGTACTACAAGCCTACAGTAATCAAAACAGCATGGTATTGGCACAAAAAAAAAACATATTTATGGGTCAATGAAACAGAATAGAGAGCCCAGAAATAAATCCACATACCTGTGGTCAATTAATCTCCAACAATAGAGGCAAGAATATACAATGGAGAAAAGAGAGTCTCCTCAGCAGGTGGTGCTCTGAAAGCTGGACAGCTGCATGTAAATCAATGCAGTTAGAACACTCCCTCACACCATACACAAAAATAAACTCAAAATGGCTTAAAGACTTAAATATAAGACATGACACCATAAAACACCTAGAAGAGAACATAGGCAAAATATTCTCTGACATAAATCATAGCAATGTTTTCTTAGGTCAGTCTCCCAAGGCAATTGAAATTAAAGCAAAAATAAACAAATAGGACCTAATCAAACAAAAGGTTTTGCACAGCAAAGGAAACCATAGACAAAATGAGAAGACAACCTATGGAGTGAGAGAAAATATTTGCAAACGATGTGACTGACAATGGATTATTTTCCAAAAGGTACAAAGAACTCATACAACTCAATAACAACAACAACAACAACAACAACAACAAAAAAAAACCCCCCAAAAAAACCCAATAAAAAATGGGCAGAATTTCTAAACAGATATTTCTCCAAATAAGACAAACAGATGGCCAATAGGCACATGAAAATATGCTCAACATCACTGATTATTAGAGAATTTCAAATCAAAACCCCAATTAGGTATCATCTCACACTGGTTGGAATGGCTATCATCAAAAAGGCTACAAATGGGACTTCCCTGATGGCACAGTGTTTAAGAATCCGCCTGCCAATGAAGGGACATGGGTTCCAGCCCTGGTCCGGGAAGATGCCATGTGTCATGGAACAACTAAGCCCGTGAGCCACAACTACTGACCCTGTGCTCTAGAGCCTGAGCACAACAAATACTGAGCCTGTGTGCCACAACTACTGAAGCCTGTGTGCCTAGAGCCATGCTCTGCAACAAGAGCAGCCACCTCAATGAGAAGCTGCACACCTAGAGCCCGTCCTCAACATCAAAATGTAGCCCCCACTCGCCGCGACTAGAGAAAGCCCACACACAGCAACAAAGACCCAACACAGCCAAAAGTAATTTTAAATATTAATTAAAAAGAAGTCTACAAATAATTAATGTTGGAGAGGGTGTGGAGAAATGGGAACCCTCCTACACTCTTGCTGGGCATGTAAATTGGGGCACCCCCTATAGAAAACAGTATGCAGGTTCCTTAAAAAACTAAAAATTGGGTTACCATATGATCCAGCAATCCCACTCCTGGGGATATATCTGGAGAAAACTCTAATTTGAAAAGATACTTGTACCTGAATGTTCATAGCAGCAGTATTTACAATAGTCAAGACATGGAAGCAACCTAAATGTCCATTGACAGATGAGTGGATAAAGAAGCTGTGGTACATATATACAATGAATATTACTCAGCCATAAAAATAGAATGAAATAATGTCATTTTCAGTAACATGGATGGACCGAGAGATTATCATATTAAGTGAAATAAGTCAGAGAGAGTAAGACAAATATCATTTGTTATTACTTATATGTGGAATCTAAGAAACTGATACAAGTGAACTAATTTACAAAACAGAATCAGAGTCACAGAAAAAGAAACAAACTTATAGTTACCAAAGGGGAAAGGGAAAGGAGGAGGGATATATTATGAGTTTTGGATTAGCAGATATATATATAAAATAGATATATAAAATAGATAACAAGTTTCTATTGTATAGCAGAGGGAACTATATTAAATATCTAGTAATAAACTATAATGGAAAAGAATATGAAAAAGAATATATATATATAAAACTGAATCACTTGTTGTACACCAGAAACTAACACAACATTGTAAATCAACTATACTTCAATAATAATAATAAAAAAAGAACACACTCTCTAGAGAGTAATGTGTTGTTGATACAATCCCGACTGGATACATGACTAAGCCCCTTTAATACTTCTATAGAGTCATATCTTGGTATCTGCAGGAAATTGGCTCCAGGACCCTTGAAGTTACCAAATTCTGAGGACGCTTAAGTCCCTTATGTAAAAGGCATAGTACAGTTTTGGATACAGAGGGCTGACTATATAAACTTTTAAAATTCTGATGGGCAGATGAGGAGATATACTAGTCTTGTGGCCACCCAAGACAAGTCTTATATGTGTAAGTTTTCTGGGTGTTTATTAATACTGCCACCTACCAATCTGTAGTGATCAGCCTCTTTTTCTTGGTCTCCTTTCCCTCAGAGTACAAGGGCCAATTTCAGATTTTACCCAGGGAATTCCTGTGGTTCTGAACCAACACCCCATCACTGTGTGCTTTTTTTTTTTTTTTTTTGAGCACCTCCTTTCTTCTTGGCATTCTAAGATTCTCTAGGTTCATCTTGTAAATTGCTGCCCCCATTCTAATATCAACCATTTCTCCAATGAGCTCTTGTTCCTTTTATTGGAGAATAAGAACCAAGAAGTGGACAATAGGTATGCTCATTGCTACTTGGGTGTTGTTTCTAGGTTCCCTCAGGGCAAGAAAATATGTGTGTTTACTAGCCAATGTGAATATATATATCTATAAATATTTCTATACATAATTACTAACTATATTATATGTGTATATGTATTGCCATGTATCAGTATTAAACTACACATGAGTTCACACTATCTCCAATTCTAAACCAGTACCATGTTATCATTCTAGCCTCCTTATACTTGTCTCCAATTAGACATTCAGCTTCTACCACTATCCACTTATTTAAGTGTTCACTTCTGTTATTGAACACTTGCTGTATGAGATTTAATACCACGAGTACAGTGGTATCAAAATTGTTAACCCTTATCCCAGTGAGAAATAATTTGGCCAACTAGTATGGGACTTACGTACTGTTTCTTTTGCCTTTAGTTTTACATACTCCCTTCATTTCTAGCACCTTATGTCAGCACAGTGCTGCCTCCCCGTACCCCTTTTAGTGAGTTCATTTCATACATTTGTGATACGTTTAGAGTGTTTTGTCACATTCTGCATTCCATCTTGTGATTCCCACAGCCTCATGAATGACTCTTTAAATATGCATACATTAAGATTCACTCTTGTGCTGTAAAGTTCAGTGGGTTTTGACAAATGCATAGTGTAATGTATCAATATTATAGCAGCATATAGAATAGTTTTGTCACCCTAAAAATTCACCAGTGATTCAACTCTCTCCCTTTCCATGAACCCTTGAAACAACTGATCTTTTTACAACACTATAGATTTACCTTTCGAAGGATGTCATATAATTGGGATCACACAGTATGTAGGCTTTTCAAACAGATTTCTTTCACTTGGAAATTTAAGATC
Organism: Mesoplodon bidens; assembly: GCF_964165515.1. Classification (NCBI taxonomy): domain Eukaryota; kingdom Metazoa; phylum Chordata; class Mammalia; order Artiodactyla; family Ziphiidae; genus Mesoplodon; species Mesoplodon bidens. The sequence continues at coordinate 54,876,923 of NC_138169.1, read as the reverse complement.
TATCCATTTATTTTCATAGCTTGCTAGCCCATTGCTTTTTATTGCTAAATAATATTCCATGGTACCAGTATACTACCTTTTGCTTAGCCATTCACCCAGTGAATGGCTGGTTGTGTTCAGTTTTTTTATTAGTATTAATAATGCTGCTCTGGACATTTATGTACATGTTCTTATGTGCATATAAGTTTTCACATCAGTTGGGTAAATACCAAGGAGTGCAACTGCTGGATCACATGGTAAGACTATGTGTAGCTTTGTAAGAAACTGCCAAACTGTCTTTCAAAGTGGCTGTACTATTTTACATTGCCAACAGTAATAAACGAGAGTTCCTATTACTCTGCTTTCTTGCTGTAATTAGTCTCCTCAGTTTTTGGGGTATTAGACATTCTAATGTGTGTGTAATAGTATCACATGGTTATTTAAATTTGAAACTCACTAATGATAAATATTGTTGAAAATCTTTTCCAATGCCTTTTGTTATCTGCATGTCTTATTTGGAGAAGTGTCTTTTAAGATCTTTCTCACATTTTTTAACTGTGTTGTTTATTTTACTGTTATTGAGTTTCAAGTCTCCTTTGTATGGGCAATTTTCCTTATTACATATGTATTGCAATATTGTCTCCCATCTTTGGTTTGTCTTTTCAGTATCTTTCACAGAGCAGATATTTTTAAAGTTAATAAACCTGTCTTAACATTTTTTTGTTTTATTGATTATACTTTTGGTGTTTGTCTGAAAACTCATTGTCAAACCCCAAATAACCTATATTTCTATGTTTTTTCTTTTCAAACTTTTACAATTTTGTATTTTGCATTAATTTTCCCCCGAAATGTAAAGTCTGCCTGGGTTCATTTTATAAAATATGTTCAGTACCTTTTTTTGAAAATATTAAATAGCCTGTTTCCATTTAATTGCTTTTTCTCCTTTTCCAAATATTATGTGACTAAATTTATAAGGGGCTATTTCTGAGCTTTCTACTCTGCTTTATTGTTCTGTGTGTTCATTCTATCACCAATATCACTTTTTTTTTATTATTAGCTTTTTAGTAAGTCTTCAAGTTGGATAGTGTGACTCTTCCAACTTTGCTCTTTTTTTCAGTCAGTTTTGGTTAGTCTAGGTCTTTTATCTTTCCGTATAAATATTAAATCAGTTTGTTGCTATCTATAAAATAGCTGGCTGAGATTGTGATTGAGTTGTGTATATAGATTGAGTTGGGAAGTACAGGCATCTTAACAATATTGAATCTTCCAGTTCATGAACATAGAATATCTTTTCATGCATTTATATCATCTTATATCATCTTCAATTTTTTCTATCACAGTTTTCACATACAAATCATATATATATATATATATATACACACACACACATATATGGTTAGAGTCATACCTAAGTAGTTCAATTTTGGGGGTAGGCTAAGGTTGTAGATATTACATTATTCTTCATTTCAGATACCAAATGTTCATTGCTGGCATATAGGAAGGCAACTGTCTTTTGTATATTGACCATGCATGTTGTGATTTTTTTCTTTTTTTTTAATTGAATTTAATTTTTTTAATACGGCAGGTTCTTATTAGTCATCAATTTTATACACATCAGTGTATACATGTCAATCCCAATCTCCCAATTCATCACACAACCAGCCCCACCCCCTGACACTTTCCCTCCTTAGTGTCCATACGTTTGTTCTATACATCTGTGTCTCAATTTCTTTCCTGCAAACTGGTTCATCTGTACCATTTTTCTAGGTTCCATATATATGCATTAATATATGATATTTGCTTTTCTCTTTCTGACTTACTTCACTCTGTATGACAGTCTCTAGATCCATCCACGTCTATATAAATGACCCAATTTCATTCCGTTCTATGGCTGAGTAATATTCCATTGTATATATGTATAAAATCTTCTTTATCCATTCATCCCTCGATGAGCATTTAGGTGGCTTCCATGACGTGGCTATTGTAAATAGTGATGCAATGAACATTGGGGTGCATGAGTCTTTTGAAATTATGGTTTTCTCTGGATATATGCCCAGTAGTGGGATTGCTGGGTCATATGGTAATTCTACTTTTAGTTTATTAAGGAGCCTCCATACTGTTCTCCATAGTGGCTGTATCAATTAACATTCCCACCAACAGTGCAAGAGGGTTCCCTTTTCTCCATACCCTCTCCAGCATTTGTTCTTTGTAGATTTTCTGATGTTGCCCATTCTAACTGGTAAAAGGTGATACCTCATTGTAGTTTTGATTTGCATTTCTCTAATAATTAGTGATGTGGAGCAGCTGTTCATGTGCTTCTTGGCCATCTGTATGTCTTCTTTGGAGAAATGTCTATTTAGCTCTTCTGACCATTTTGGGATTGGGTTGTTTGTTTCTTTAGTATTGAGATGCATAAGCTGTTTATATATTTTGGAGATTAATCCTTTGTCTGTTGATTCATTTGCAAATATTTTCTCACATTCTGAGGGTTGTATTTTCATCTTGTTTATGGTTTCCTTTGCTGTGCAAAAGCTTTTAAGTTTCCTTAGGTCCCATTTGTTTATTTTAGTTTTTATTTCCATTTCTCTATGAGGTGGGTCAAAAAGGATCTTGCTGTGGTTTATGTCATAGAATGTTCTGCCTATGTTTTCCTCTCAGAGTTTTATACTGTCTGGTCCTACATTAGGTCTCTAATCCATTTTGAGTTTATTTTTTTGTATGGTGTTAGAGAGTATTCTAAATTCATTCTTTTACATGTAGCTGTCCAATTTTCCCAGAACCACTTATTGAAGAGACTGTCTTTTCTCCATTGTATATCCTTACCTCCTTTGTCATAGATTAGTTGACCATAGCTGCGTGGGTTTATCTCTGGGCTTTCTATCTTTTTGCATTTATCTATGTTTCTGTTTTTGTGCCAGTACCATCTTGTCTTGATTACTGTAGTTTTGTAGTATAGTCGGAAGTCAGGGAGTCTGTTTCCTCCAACTCCATTTTTGTTTTCCCTCAAGACTGCTTTGGCTCTTCGGGTCTTTTGTGTCTCCACAAAAATTTTAAAATTTATTGTTCTAATTCTGTAAAAAAAAATGCCATTGGTAATTTGATAGGGATTGCATTGAATCTGTAGATTGCTTTGGATAGTATAGTCATTTTCACAATATTGATTCTTCTAATCCAAGAACATGGTATGTCTCTCTATCTGTTGGTATCATTTTTAATTTCTTTCATCAGTGTCATAGTTTTCTGCATACAGGTATTTTGTCTCCCTAGGTAGGTTTATTCCTAGGTATTTTATTCTTTTTGTTGCAACGGTGAATGAGATTGTTTCCTTAATTTCTCTTTCTGATCTTTCATTGTTAGTGTATAGGAATGCAAGATATTTCTGTGCATTAATTTTTTATCCTGCAACTTTACCAAATTCATTGATTAGCTATAGTAGTTTTCTGGTGGCATCTTTAGGATTCTCTATGTTTATTGTCATGTCATCTGCAAACACTGACTGTTTTACTTCTTTTCCAATTTGTATTCCTTTTCCTTCTTTCGTCTTTGATTACCCTGGCTAGGACTTCCAAAAGTATGTTGAATAACAGTGGTGAGAGTGGACATCCTTCTCTTGTTCTTGATCTTAGAGGAAATAGTTTCAGTTTTTCACCATTGAGAATGATGTTTGCTGTGGGTTTGTCATATATGGCCTCTATTATGTTGAGGTAGGTTCCATTTATGTCCACTTTCTGGAGAATTTTTTTATCATAAATGGGTGTTGAACTTTGTCAAACACTTTTTCTGCATCTATTGAGATGATCATAAGTTTTTTATTCTTCAATTTGTTAAATGATGTAAAACATTGATTGATTTGTGTATGTTGAAGAATCCTTGCATCCCTGCAATGAATCCCACTAGATCATGGTGTATGGTCCTTTTAATGTGTTGTTGGATTCTGTTTGCTCGTATTTTGTTGAGAATCTTTGCATCTATATTCATCAGTGATATTGGCCTGTAATTTTCTTTTTTTGTATTATCTTTGTCTGTTTTTTGGTATCAGGGTGACGGTGGCCTCATAGAATGAGTTTGGGAGTGTTCCTTCCTCTGCTATTTTTTGGAAGAGTTTCAGAATGTTAGGTGTTAGTTCTTCTCTAAATGTTTGATAGAGTTCACCTGTGAAGCTTTCTGGTCTTGAACTTTTGTGTGTTGGAATATTTTTAATCAAAGTTTCAATTTCTTTATTTGTGTTTGGTCTGTTAATATTTTCTCTTTCTTCCTGGTTCAGTCTTGAGAGGTTATACCTTTATAAGAATCTGTCCATAACTTCCAGGTTGTGCATTTTATTGGCATAGAGTTGCTTGTAGTAGTCTCTTAGGATGCTTTTAATTTCTGTAGTACCTGTTGTAACTTCTTCTTTTTCATTTCTAACTTTATTGATTTGAGTCTTCTCCATCTTTTTCTTGATGAGTCTGGCTGTTGGCTTATCAATTTTGTTTATCTTCCCAAAAAAACAGCTTTTAATTTTATTAATCTTTGCTATTGTTTTCTTTCTTTCTATATCTTTTATTTCTGCTCTGATATTTATGATTTCTTTCCTTCTGCTAAATTTGGGTTTTGTTTGTTCTTCTTTCTCTAATTCTTTCAGGTGTAATGTAAGATTGTTTTATTTGAGATTATTCTTCTTTCTTGAGGTAGCTTGTATATCTATAAACATCCCTCTTAGAATTGCTGTTGTTGCATCCCATAGGTTTTGCATCATCATGTTTTCATTGTCATTTGTCTCTAGGTGTTTTTCAATTTCCTCTTTGATTTCTTCAGTGATTGCTTCACTTGGTTATTTAGTGATGTATTGTTTAGGTTCCATGTGTTAGTTCTCTTCACATTTTTTCCCTGTAATTCATTTCTAATCTCATAGCATTGTGGTCAGAAAAGATGTTTGATACGCTTTCAATTTTCTTAAATTTACTGAGGCTTGAATTGTGACCCAAGATATGATCTATCCTGGAGAATGTGCCTTGAGCACTTGAGAAGAAAGTGTTATCTGCTGTTTTTGGGTGGAATGACCTATAAATATCAGTTAAAACTATCTGGTCTATTGTGTCATTTAAAGCTTGTGTTTCCTTATTAATTTTCTGTTTGGATGATCTGTCCATTGGTGTAAGTGAGGTGTTAATGTCCCCCACTATTATTGTGTTACTGTAGATTTCCTCTTTTATAGCTGTTAGCAGTTTCCTTATGTATTGTGGTGTTCCTATTTTGGGTGCATATATATTTATAATTGTTATATCTTCTTCTTGGATTGATCCCTTGATCATTATGTAGTGTCCTTCCTTGTCTCTTGTAACATTCTTTATTTTAAAGTCTATTTTACCTGATATGAGTATTGCTACTCCAGCTTTCTTGTGATTTCCATTTGCATGGAACATCTTTTTCCATCACCTCACTTTCAGTCTGTATGTCAGACAGCATATATATGGGTCTTGTTTTTGTGTCCATTCAGCAGGCCTGTACCTTTTGGTTGGAGTATTTAATCCATGCATGTTTATGGTAGTTATTGATATGTATGTTCTTATTACCATTTTCTTAATCGTTTTGCATTTTTTAGTAGGTCATTTTATTCTCTTGTGTTTCCTACTTAGAGAGGTTCCTTTAGCATTTGTTGTAAAGCTGGTTTTGTGGTGCTGAATTCTCTTAGCTTTTGCTTGTCTGTAAAGCATTGATTTCTTCATTGAATCTGAATGAGATCGTTGCTGGGTAGAGTAACCTTGGTTGTAGGTTTTTCCCTTCCATCTCTTTAAGTATATCATGCCTCTCCCTTCTGGCTTGCAGAATTTCTGCTGAAAAATCAGCTGCTAACCTTATGGGAGTTCCCTTGTATGTTATTTGTCATTTTTCCTTTGCTGCTTTCAATATTTTTTCTTTTTCTTTAATTTTTGTCAATTTGATTACTATGTGTCTCAGCATGTTTCTCCTTGGGTTTATCCTGTATGGGACTCCCTGCACTTCCTGGACTTTGGTGGCTATTTCCTTTCCCATGTTAGGGAAGTTTTCGGCTATAGTCTCTTCAAATATTTTCTCAGGTCCTTTCTATCTCTCTTCTCCTTCTGGGACCCCTATAATGTGAATGTTGCTGTGTTTACTGTTGTCCCAGAGGTCTCTTAGTCTGTCTTCATTTCTTTCCATTCTTTTTTTCTTTATTCTGTTCTGCAGCCATGAATTTCATCATTCTGTCTTTCAGGTCACTTAACTGTTCTTCTGCTTCAGTTATTCTACTATTGATTTTTTCTAGTGTAATTTTCATTTCAATTATTGTATTGTTCATCTCTGTTTGTTTGTTCTTTAATTCTTCTAGTTCTTTGTTAAGCATTTCTTGCATCTTCTCGATCTTTGCCTCTATTCTTTTCCTGAAGTCCTGGATCATCTTCACTATCATCATTCTGTATTCTTTTTCTGGAAGGTTGCCTATCTCCAGTTCATTAATTGTTTTCCTGGGGTTTTTTCTTGTTCCTTCATCTGGTACATATTCCTCTTCCTTTTCATCTTGTCTCTCTTTCTGTGAATGTGGTTTCTGTTCACATGCTACAGGATTTTAGTTCCTCTTGCTTCTGCTGTCTGCCCTCTGATGGATGAGGCTATCTGAGAGGTTTGTGCAAGTTTCTTGATGGGAGGGACTGTTGGTGGGTAGAGCTGACTGTTGCTCGGGTGGGCAGAGCTCATTAAAACTTTAATCCACTACTGCTGATGGGTGGGGCTGGGTTCCCTCCCTGTTGATTGTTTGGCCTGAGGTGACTCAACACTGGAGCTTACCTGGGTTATTTGGTGAGGCTAATGGCAGACTCTGGAAGGGCTCACGGCAAGGGGTACCTCCCAGAACTTCTGCTGCCAGTGTTCTTGTCCTCATGGTGATACAGAGCCACACCCCGCCTCTGTAGGAGAACCCCCAACACTAGCAGGTAGGTCTGGTTCAGTTTCTCTGGGGTCACTGCTCCTTGCCCTGGGTCCTGATGCACACACCACTTTGTGTGTGCCCTCCAAGAGTGGAGTCTCTCTTTCCCACAGTCCTGTTGAAGTCCTGAAATCAAATCCCACTACATTTCAAGGTCTGATTCTCTAGGAATTCCTCCTGCCATTGCCCGATCCCCAGGGTCAGAAGCCTGACGTGGGGCTCAGAACTTTCACTCCAGTGGGTGGACTTCTGTGGTATAAGTGATTTCCAGTTTGTGGGTTACCCATCCAGCAGTTATGGGATTTCATTTTATTGTAACTGTGTCCCTTCTAATGTCTCATTGTGGCTTTTCCTTTGACTTTGGATGTGGGGTATCTTTATTGGTGAGTTCCAGTGTCTTCCTGTCAATGATTGTTCAGCAGTTAGTTGTGATTCCAGTGTTCTCACAAGAGGGAGTGAGAGCACGTCATTCTCCTCCACCATCTTGAACCAATCTCTGTGATGTTGTTGAGAGTTGTTTATTAATTTCTAGGAGTTTCATTATCAATACTTTGGAATTTTTTACACAGAAGCAATTCTATCATCTGAGAGTAATGAGAGCTCAACTTTTTCTTTACTAATCTGTATATCATTTATGTTTTTTTCCTTGGCTTGTTGCATTAGCTTAGACTTCGAGTCTGATGTTGAAAATGAGTGGTGAGATAATAGGATATTATTTCTTTATTCTCCATCTTAAGTGGAGAAGTGTCCTGATCCTCACCATTATGTATATTGTTAGCTGTATGTTTTTGTTGATTTTTTTTATCAGCTGAAACATTTCCCTTCTTTTTTTAGTTTCCTGAAAATTTTAATCATGAACAAGTGTTGAATTTTGTCAAAATATTTTTCTGTGTTAATATGTACAAGAATAACATTATATCATCTTCTTGACAAGAATAAGTTTCTAATCATGCCCTCTAATATTACTTCGTTTTACTTAGAGTGATCTTTCAGACTAAGTGTACTCAAAAGTAAAAACTGCTTGTTTTTGTAATTGGTTCTTGTATATGAAGAAAAGAGATGTTTAGAGATCTCATAATTAAACATCCATATCTATATTTCTCTAAGTATTTAATATTTACTTAAATGGACATTTTTTAAATCAATAATTATTCATTACAAAATAATGATTAAACTTAGTAGAGCATATATTCTGCAGTGAGGACCTCATAAACACTAACTTCATAGCTCTAAAATTTATCATGTGTGTGTTCTTCTCTCTCAAGTTAGAAAATACATTTGATATAATTTTTGAATAATAAAATATTTTTATTTCCAATTAATGTCAGGGGTGGGAGAACCAAACCAGTCAACAGATAAAAATAAAAGAAGTCTGAATCTTTTTTCTCTCTGTAATGCCTCCTACACTAATGGCTAATTCAATTCTCAGTGCTCTTTGAATATCAATTTAAATTCAAGCTTACTTCAAGTCTTTCTTTGTTCTATTAGCCTATGAACATCTATCCTTTAAGGGTGGTTCAGTATCAGCTAATTTCACACAATTCCATATATTAAATTAATGTGGATGTCTGCCTCCTCAGTGAGAACATGAACCCTACGAGAGCAAGATCACCTAGTGATTTTTATCTGACATCAGAACACCTATGTCAAAATCTGAGGCCCCAGACTCATGGCCCCTTAATAACTGCATTTTTGTTCCTGATATATACCTTCCATTTTCTGTTGTAACCAACACTGTCTACTTACCAACACCTAATTAAAACTTACTGGTAGATAACTGTCTCTAAATCTTTGTCCTAATACAGTAAATCATCTACATATGAACCTTCAACTTGTGAATTTCCAAAGATGCCAATGTGCATTCATGTGTCCTAAGTTAACATAAGTCATAACATAAGTTAGTTCATGTGTCTGGCATACATTGTCACATGTGTGCATCCTTTACAAGTGATTGTGCTTTTGTGCACTTCATTGTACAGTACTGTATAGAGTACAGTAGTACAGTATCTTTATTTCAAGCCCAGGATGTCCAGAAGCAACCGTAAAAGCAGCAATGATGTAGCTGGTACTGCTAAGAAGTGCAAGCTATTGTACTGTACTACTGTACTCTTCAAGGTGCTGTAATGTAAGATTAAAAATGTTTTCTTTATTTTTTGTGTGTTTGCTTGTTTTTTATGTATTATTTGTGTGAAAAGTATTTTAAACTTATTACAGTTGTTAGTTGGGTACCAAGGCTAACCTCGGTGGACTTATGAACAAAATTGGACTTACAAAGCACTCTCAGAATTGAACTCATTCGTATGTAGGGCACTTACTGTATTCCTTTAACTCCCTTTTGCATATGTAAGTCTGATCCACAAGCTCATCTCACATCTATCCTATTCAGAAGATCTTCTCACTTTATCCCATAGGATTCACTGTTAACACATTTATTACCTGTATAGAAATCTATTGTATTTTGTATTTTATGTCATTTCTTGTGCTTTTTTGTTGTCAATTAATCTTCATAAAATTATTTCTTTTCTCCAAAGTGAATAAAACATTTTCTGCAAACAAAAATCATTTATTTGATCTGTTATATTCTCCATATGCCTAATACTGAACAATACACATGCAATTTATAATTGATGAATTTAATTTATTTAGCCACAAACATTTCATCCAATAATGGTTGAATGATTAGCTCGTGTCAGGCTTGAAGACACTGTACAGAGAGGTCAATGTTAAGAATCCAAAAAAGAGGTTAGGGAAATGAGCCAAGGACAATCTCAAAGGGATAAACTGCATGGGCAGGAGTAGGGAATTAATATATTTTTTATTTCCCAAAAGCAGAGAGAGGTAACCCTCTTGGTTGAAGAAAATGATTGATTCTGAAGAGAAACAAAAATTTACAGGTAAAAAGTAGGTGAAACATGAAATCTAATTGTAAATGGGTAGATGAAAAATTGAACTAACCAAAAATAAATTAGGAACTGACTTAATCTGAGCATTTTAGTTAAGAATCTATCCTTAGATTATCTTGTTTTCCTTCAAAACATTAGTTAGCATTTATTATAGACAAAGAATTATTCTAGGAATTGTGGGGCTTCAAAGATGTATAAATCATGGCTTTTCGTCTTCACAATTAAGTGCCAATACTACCTCTGCCATGAACTTTCTGTAAAATTTTGGATTAGGCATTTTGTCTCTCAGGTTTCCATGCTCTTCTTCATTAAAATAATGGGCTTGGGCTAGATGAGCTTTTTCCTCTAACACCGCACAACAGGATGAAACAAATGTCCCAGTCATTTTCCTTCTTAAGATACTTTTCCCTCCATGCCCCCAAATGTTTGCTTGCTGTCACAGACAAAGCTTTTAATACTAAACTGAGTCTGCTAACAGGATGAGATTTTGACATTCACCACACCTAATGCCAAGGAAGAAAGAAGCCTCTGGGAAGGCTAATTGTGGGAACTGTCATTCTGAGGGTTTGAGCAAGTGAAAAATTAGCTGATGTCCAGTGGGAGGTGTGGAAGCTTGTGGGTGAAACATTCAGGAGATGTAAGTGTTTTGGAAGCTGCCAAGAACAATCTGGTAGTTATCTCAGTAGTGAGATCAAAACTTGGGAGGGAAAGACTTGCTGGTAAAAGAAGTCTACCTGTTGGAGAGATCTGTCTTCACCTGCAGTGTGTGCAAGGAGAGGAAGAGTTGTTAGGGAAGCAGGATGAACCTGTGAGATTTCACATTGATGGTTCTAGCTCCTCCCTTAATAATACACTCTAAACAGGATTTCTCTCACACCTAATGCAAACTAGTGTTTTGGTTCTCATTTTTACAGGTCCTACTAGTAATTTTTCAGTTCTGACTCACACAATAATGCTCTCCCCAGGTTGTGGTGATCAGGCTCTGGTGTGCAGAAATATCTAGGTGAAAAGTTATTTTGTACAGCTCCAGTTCCTTTAAGTTATGTTCCATTCCTTCCCCTCTCTCCCTAAACAAAAGTGGGCCTCCTTTTTTTCCAACCTATGAAAATTTTATAAATCCTAAGAAATGCAACCCAAATCTCATTTACCATGTCCTCTTTCCTTCCATGATGCAAAGTATATGAGATATAATATTGAAAGGTAAGAAGTAACTTTCCATGATTATTGTTGTTTATGTCTTCTTTTTGTTAATTAGCTAGTATGTAAAGTTTTATTTTATTAGATTTTGATGTGACTTTCCAACTAGATAATAAATATCTTGTGGACATACAGCAGGAGGCCTTTGTATCTGCCATAGCACCTTGTTTTCTCTGGAGCACATATTAGATATTTAAACGATACTTTTCAAGAGATCGTTGGCTCAATTTTCTCAGTTTAAAAAAAATGAGAGCTTACTACTCTAGAGACTTTTATGTTTGATTGACTGTCTCAAAATGGACTGGGCAGATTTTAATGATGTCAAGTAATTGATAAAGGTTTACAACCTTTTTCATTCCTTTAAAAGGGCAGATTACCTCACAGGCCACAGTGCAAATGTCAATGACTCACTGCAGGGAATTGGGTCTAGCTGGTGCATGGCTTAATCACTGGAGAGTGCTAATGAAATATTGATCCCAATATAACACTCTATGGGAGAGTGTGTAAGTTAATATCTGCCCCCTAATACATGTGGGCATATTAAAATTATTGGGCTGTGAAATCTTCAGAGATGGAAGTTCACAGCTCTCTTCAGCCCCATGAAAACCATCAATTCAATGTTGTTTGATGGGATTCACCACTAAAGCAGTTTGTTATGAGTAATGCATTCAACTACTCCAATGAGCGAAAAAAGAAAAAAAAAAGTAGAAGATTTGTGCTGGCCCATGTGACACCAGTGGTCCTGAATTGGACAAATATCTGATTCAGATTCCCTGTAAATAGAGGGTTCACAAATTGAGTGGACTAAATGGTATTTAAAGAGATCATAGAGTGTGACTTGCAGATAAATAGCCATTAAGTGTGCTTAGGAAAAGGACCAGAGTTGAGAGAAGGAAAAACATTCTAATACCATTCTATTCTATTTTATAATTCTAGTCCCTTTCTGAGGACTAGATTTTTTTCTGACCTAGGAAAATCATGCCTTGAATAATAACCTTCACCTCCTTTTGGCTTGTCTTAGCTTAAGTCTGCCTCTTTAACTTGATTTTAATATATTCCAGCCCAATACAAATATTGGCTTTAGAAATGAAGGAAAGTAAATACAGAATAAACTGAAATGGGTTGGTATGGTCAGTGGTGCACTTTCACTCATTACAGAATGAAGGACTGTCAGACCATGATATTGATGGTGAAGTAATCAGGTGACATACTACCTGTTACCTACTGAGACTATGGCCACATGGACACATTTGGTGACATTTTGGAGGGCTACTATCAAAATAGCAAGAACACAGACTCTGTTAATTACTTTTGTGTTCCTTCAGTAAGGTACACAAAAGAAACGAGTTCTAAATTAGAATTTCCCACTAGAAGAAAATGTAGAAAGTCTGGGTTGCTAGATTATATTTCTAAAATGCTAGAAGAAATGCATATGACTAATAGTGTTTTGATTGTTTGATTTCTTACTTCTATAGATAACATTGACATGCTTTTCAAGAAATGGACGTATACTAGAAAATAGCATGGGAAAATTGGGAAGAGGAAGAAATATTAGGAAACCAAACCTACCAGCTTTTTCCTGAGGAGCTCCTGCTATACCCATCTGCCCCCAGCTCCACTTCCCATTGCAAAGTATATTTTATGACTAAACCTGGAATGTAACAAGAGAGCAAAATTCTGGAAAGGTGTAATACTGTTTTCTGTTTTGTTGTTGTTGTTTTTTATTGAAGTATATTTGGCATTCAACATTATGTTAGTTTCAGGTGTACAACACAGTGATATGATAATCAAATACCGTACAAAATAATCATAATTTCAATAATCATCTGTCATCATGCAAAATTATTATAGTACCGTTACCTACATTCTTTATGCTATATATTACATCCCTGTGATTTTTTCATTTTATAACTGGAATTTTGTATCTCTTAATCCCCTTCACCTATTTTGCCCAGCCCTGAACTACACCTCCCCTCTGGCAAACACCAGTGTGCTTGCTTTATCTATAAATTTGTTTCTGATTTGTTCTATTTACTTATTTATAATATTCCATATATAAATGGAATCAGCCAGAATTTTCTTTCTCTGTCTGACTTATTTCCCTTAGCATAATATTGGGTTGGCCTAAAAGTTCCTTTGGTTTTTAAGTAAAAATAAAAGACACATTTTCCATTTTCACCAAGAACTTTCTTGAACAATGTGTTCACCATTTTGTTCCACTACCTTCTGCTATTTTTCAGGTAACTTCATAATTCCATCCTCCCAAAACTGTTTATCTTTTTCAGTAAAAAACTGTTCCAGGTGCCTTTTACAGTCTTCCAGGGAATTGAAATTTTTTCCATTAAGAGAATTTTGTAAAGACCAAAATAAATGGAAATCCGAAGGTGCAATTTCTGGTGAATACAGCAGATGAATCAGAACTTCCCGGCCAAGCTGTAACAGTTTTTGCCTAGTCATCAGGGAAACATGCAGTCCTGCGTTATCCGGATGGAAGATTGTGTGTTTTCTGTTGACTAATTCCAGATACTTTTCATCAAGTGCTGCTTTCAGTTGGTCTAATTGGGAGCAGCATTTGTTGGAATTAATCGTTTGGCTTTCTGGAAGGAGCTAATAATAGAGGACTCCGGTCCAATCTCACCATATGTACAACATCACCTTCTTTGGATGAAAACCTGTCTTTGGTGTGGTTGATGGTGGTTCATCTCGTTTCCCCATGGTCTCTTCCATTCCACATTATTGTACAGTATCCACTTTTCATTGCCCATCACAATTTGTTTTAAAGACAGAACATTTCTCTTACGTTTCAGTAGAGGATCACATGCATGTATATGGTCAAGAAGGTGGAACCCAAACATCAAAGAGATTAATATAAGCAAGCTGGTGCAAATGATTTTCAGTACTTGATTTGGATATTTTGAATATGTCAGCTATCTCCAGCGTGGCATAACATTGATTGTTATCAGTTAATGTCTGGATATGATTGCTATCAACTTCAACTGGTCTAACCAACCGTGGAGCATCATCCAGCAAGAAATCTCCAGTATGAAACTTTACAAACCAATTTGACACATTCAGTCAGTCATAGCACCTTCTCCATACACTGCACAAATCATTTTTTTTGTGTTTCAGTGCATTTTTACCTTTCTTGAAATAAATCATAATATGCAAAAATGTTGCTTTTTTCTTCCACCTTCAATATTAAAATGGCTACACAAAAATTCACCAGTTTTGATGTTTTTTTTTTAAATGCACGCTGATATGACAGCCGTCACAATACAATCTAACAAAATTGTTTCAAATGAAGTTAAAGACAACTAAGTGCTACTAAAGCTATCTTACAGAAAAAAAATGAATGAACTCTTTGGCCAACTGATACCTTCTAGGTCCACTCATGTTGTCACAAATGGCAATATTTAATTCTTTTTATAGCTGAGTAGTATTTCCCTCTCTTTCTCCCTCTCTCTCTCTCTCTCTCTCTTCTTAATCTGTTCATCTTTCAATGTGTGTTTCAGTTGTTTCAATATCTTGGCTATTGTAAATAATGCTTCAATCAACATAGGGGTGCATATACCTTTTCAAATTAGTGTTTTTGTTTTCTGTTTGTAAATACGCAGATGTGGAATCACTGCACTATATGATAGTCATATTTTTTTTAGTTTTTTGAGGAAGTTCCATACTATTTTTCATCTTGGCTTTACCAGTTTACCCTCCCACCAAGAGTGCACAAGGGTTTCCTAAACTCCAAGTTCTTGAGAACACTTGTTATTTGTTATCTTTTAGAGGGTGGCCGTTCTGACAGGTGTGAGGTACTATCTCAGAGGTAATATCTCATTGTGGTTTTGATTTGCATTTCCCAAATGATTAGTGATGATGAACACATTTCCATGTATCAATTGGCTATTTGTATGGTTTTTTTTTTTTTTTTTAGAGAAATGCCTACTCAGGTCCTCTGCCCATTTTTAAATCATGTTGTTTGTTTTTTAATACATAATTGTGTATTTTCTTTATATATAAATTAGATATTAACCACTTATCAGATATATCATTTGAAAATATTTTCTCCCATTCAAAAGGTTGCCTTTTGGTTTTGTTGGTAGTTTCCTTTGCTGTGTAAAATCTTCTTAGTTTGATGCAGTCCCATTTGTTTATTTTTGTTTTGTTTCCCCTGCTGAGGAAACATATCCAGAATTAATAAGACCAATGTCAAAGAGCATATTGCCTATGTTTTTTGTTTGTTTGTTTTTGTTTCCATTTTTTAATGTTATGGCTTCAGGTCTTACATTTAAATTTTAATCCATGTTGAACTTCTTTTTGTGCATGGTGTGAAAGAGTAGTCCAGTTTGATTCTTTTGCATGTAGCTGTGCATTTTTCCCAACAGCATTTATTGAAGAGGCTGCTTTTTTTTTTCCCCATTGTGTATTATTGCCTCCTTTGTCATAGATTAATTGACTAGTTAACTTCTGGCTTTTCTATTCTACTCCATCAAACTATGTTTCAATTTTTGTGCCAGTACCATACACTTTTTTGTTTGTTTGTTTGTTTTGTTTTGTTTTGTTTACTTTATTGGAGTACAATTGCTTTACAATTGTGTGTTAGTTTCTGCTTTATAACAAAGTGAATCAGTTATACATATACATATGTTCCCAAAACTCTTCCCTCTTGTGTATCCCTCCCTCCCACCGTCCCTCTCCCATGCCTCTAGGTGGTCACAAAGCACCGAGCTGATCTCCCTGGGCTATGTGGCTGCTTCCCACTAGCTATCTATTTTACGTTTGGTAGTGTATATATGTCCCTGCCACTCTCTCACTTTCTCACAGCTTACACTTCCCCTTCCACATGTCCTCAAGTACACTCCCTAGTAGGTCTGCAAATTTATTCCTGTCTTACCCCTAGGAATTTCATGACATTTTTTTCTTAAATTCCATATATATGTGATAGCATATGGTATTTGTCTTTCCCTTTCTGATTTACTTCACTCTGTATGACAGACTCTAGGCCCATCCACCTCATTAAAAATAGCTCAATTTTGTTTCTTTTTATGCCTGAGTAATATTCCATTGTATATATGTTCCACATCTTCTTTATCCATTCATCCAATGATGGATACTTAGGTTGGTCCCATCTCCTGGCTATTGTGAATAGAGCTGAAATGAACATTTTGGTAAATGACTCTTTTGAATTATAGTTTCTCATGGTATATGCCCAGTAGTGGGATTGCTGGGTCATATGGTAGTTCTATTTGTAGTTTTTTAAGGAACATCCATACTGTTCTCCATAGTGGCTGTACCAATTCACATTCCCACCAGCAGTGCAAGAGTGTTCCCTTTTCTCCACACCCTCTCCAGCATTTATTGTTTCTAGATATTTTGATGATGGCCATTCTGACTGGGGTGAGATGATATCTCATTTTAGTTTTGATTTGCATTTCTGTAATGATTAATGATGTTGAGCATTCTTTCATGTGTTTGCTGGCAGTCTGTATATCTTCTTTGGAGAAATGCCTATTTAGGTCTTCTGACCATTTTTTTTTTTTTTTTTTTTTTGCTTTATAACAAATTTAATCAGTTATACATATACATATGTTTCCATATCCCCTCCCTTTTGCGTCTCCCTCCCACCCTCCCTATCCCACCACTCCAGGTGGTCACAAAGCACCGAGCTGATCTCCCTGTGCTATGCAGCTGCTTCCCACTAGCTATCTACCTTACGTTTGGTAGTGTATATATGTCCATGCTGCTCTTTTTTTTTTTTTTTATTAATTAATTAATTTATTTTTGGCTGTGTTGGGTCTTCGTTTCTGCGCGAGGGCTTTCTCCAGTTGCGGCAAGCGGGGGCCACTCTTCATCGCGGTGCGTGGGCCTCTCACTATTGCGGCCTCTCTTGTTGCGGAGCACAGGCTCCAGACGCGCAGGCTCAGTACTTGCGGCTCATGGGCCTAGCCGCTCCGTGGCATGTGGGATCCTCCCAGACCAGGGCTCGAACCCGTGTCCCCTGCATTAGCAGGCAGATTCTCAACCACTGTGCCACCAGGGAAGCCCTCCATGCTGCTCTTTCACTTTGTCACAGCTTACCCTTCCCCCTCCCCACATCTTCAAGTCCATTCTCTAGTAGGTCTGTGTCTTTATTCCTGTCTTACCCCTATGTTCTTCATGACATTTTTTTTCCTTAAATTCCATATATATGTGTTAGCATGCAGTATTTGTCTTTCTCTTTCTGACTTACTTCACTCTGTATGACAGACTCTAGGTCTATCCACCTCATTACAAATAGCTCAATTTCATTTCTTTTTATGGCTGAGTAATATTCCATTGTATATATGTGCCACATCTTCTTTATCCATTCATCCAATGATGGACACTTAGGTTGTTTCCATCTCCGGGCTATTGTAAATAGGGCTGCTATGAACATTTTGGTACATGTCTCTTTTTGAATTATGGTTTTCTCAGGGTATATGCCCAGTAGTGGGATTGCTGGGTCATATGGTAGTTCTATTTGTAGTTTTTTAAGGAACCTCCATACCGTTCTCCATAGTGGCTGTACCAATTCACATTCCCACCAGCAGTGCAAGAGTGTTCCCTTTTTTCCACACCCTCTCCAGCATTTATTGTTTCTAGATTTTTTGATGATGGCCATTCTGACTGGTGTGAGATGATATCTCATTGTAGTTTTGATTTGCATTTCTCTAATGAGTAAAGATGTTGAGCATCCTTTCATGTGTTTGTTGGCAGTCTGTATATCTTCTGTGGAGAAAAGCCTATTTAGGTCTTCTGCCCATTTTTGGATTGGGTTGTTTGTTTTTTTGTTATTGAGCTACAGGAGCTACTTTTAAATCTTGGAGATTAATCCTTTGTCAGTTGCTTCATTTGCAAATATTTTCTCCCATTCTGAGGGTTGTCTTTTCGTCTTATTTATGGTTTCCTTTGCTGTGCAAAAGCTTTTAAGTTTCATTAGGTCCCATTTTTTATTTCTGTTTTTATTTCCATTTCTCTAGGAGGAGGGCCAAAAAGAATCTTGCTGTGATTTATGTCATAGAGTGTTCTCCCTATGTTTTCCTCTAAGAGTTTGATAGTTTCTGGCCTTACATATAGGTCTTCAGTCACTTTTGAGCTTATTTTTGTGTATGATATTAGGGAGTGATCTAATCTCATACTTTTACATGCAGCTGTCCAGTTTTCCCAGCACCACTTTTTGAAGAGGCTGTCCTTTCTCCACTGTACATTCTTGCATACTTTATCAAAGATAAGGTGACCATATGTGTGGGGGGTTGTCTCTGGGCTTTCTATCCTGTTCCATTGATCTATATTTCTGTTTCTGTGCCAGTACCATACTGTCTGGATTACTGTAGCTTTGTAGTATAGTCTGAAGTCAGGGAGCCTGATTCCTCCAGCACCATTTTTCGTTATCAAGAGTGCTTTGGCTATTCGTGGTCTTTTGTGTTTCCATACAAATTTTGAAATTTTTTGTTCTAGTTCTGTGAAAAATGTCAGTGGTAATTTGATAGGGATTGTATTGAATCTGTAGATTGCTTTGTGTAGTAGATTTATTTTCACAATGTTGATTCTTCCAATCCAAGAACATGGTATATCTCTCCATCTACTTATATCAACATTAATTTCTTTCATCATTGTCTTATACTTTTCTGCATACAGGTCTTTTGTCTCCTTAGGTAGGTTTATTCCTAGGTATTTTATTCTTTTTGTTGCAATGGTAAATGGGAGTGATTTCTTGAATTCACTTTCAGATTTTTCAACATTAGTGTGTAGGATTGCCAGATATATGTGTGCATTAATTTTGTAACCTGCTACTTTACGAAATTCACTGATTAGCTCTGGTAGTTTTCTGGTAGCATCTTTAGGATTCTCTATGTATAGTATCATGTCATCTGAAAACAGTGACAGCTTTACTTCTTCTTTTCCAATTTGGATTCCTTTTATTTCCTTTTGTTCTCTGATTGCTGTGGCTAAAACTTCCAGAACTATGTTGAATAAGAGTGGTGAGAGTGGGCAACCTTGTCTTGTTCCTGATGTTCGTGGAAATGCTTTCAGTTTTTCAACTTTGAGAACCATGTTGGCTGTCAGTTTGCCATATATGGCTTTATTATGTTGAGGAAAGTCCCTCTATGCCTAATTTCTGGAGGGTTTTTACCATAAATAGGTGCTGAATTTTGTTGAAAGCTTTCTCTGCATCTATTGAGATGACCATATGGTTTTTCTCCTTCTGTTTGTTAATAAGGTGCATCACATTGATTGATTTGCGTATATTGAAGAATCCTTGCATTCCTGGGAAAAAAAACCCACTGATCATGGTGTATGATCCTTTTAATGTGCTGTTGGATTCTGTTTTCTAGTATTCTGTTGAATATTTTTGCATCTATGTTCGTCAGTGTTATTGGCCTGTAGTTTTCTTTCTTTGTGTCATCCTTGTCTGGTTTTGGTATCAGGGTGATGGTGGCCTTGTAAATGAGTTTGGGAGTGTTCTTCCCTCTGCTATAGTTTGGAAGAGTTTGAGAAGGATAGGTGTTAGCTCTTCTCTAAATACTTGATAGAATTCACCTGTGAAGCCATCTGGTCCTGGGCTTTTGTTTGTTGGAAGATTTTTAATCACAGTTTCAATTTCAGTGCTTGTGATTGGTGTGTTCATATTTTCTATTTCTTCCTGATTCAGTGTTGATAGATTGTGCATTTCTAAGAATTTGTCCATTTATTCCTCATTGTCCATTTTATTGGCATAGATTTGCTTGTAGTAATCTCTCATGATCTTTTGTATTTATGCAGTGTCAGTTGTTACTTCTCCTTTTTCATTTCTAATTCTATTGATTTGCGTCTTCTCCCTTTTTTTCTTGATGAGTCTCATTAATGGTTTATCAACTTTGTTTATCATCTCAAAGAGCCAGCTTTTAGTTTTATTGATCTTTGCTATCATTTCCTTCATTTGTTTTTCATATATTTCTGATCTAATCTTTCCTTCAGATTTCTTTCCTTCTGCTAACTTTGGGTTATTTTTGTTCTTCTTTCTCTAATTGCTTTAGGTGCAAGGTGTGGTTGTTTATTCATGATGTTTCCTGTTTCTTAAGGTAGGATTATATTGCTATAAACTACCCTCTTAGAACTTCTTTTGCTGCCTCTCAAAGGATTCGGGTCATCGTGTCTCCATTGTTATTTGTTTCTAGGTATTTTTTTATTTCCTCTTTAATTTCTTCAGTGATCACTTTGTTATTAAGTAGTGTATTGTTTAGCCTCCATGTGTTTGTACTTTTTACAGAACACTTCCTGAAATTGAAATCTAGTCTCATAGCATTGTGGTCGGAAGAGATTCTTGATACAATTTCAATTTTCTTAAATTTACCAAGGCTTGCTTTGTGACCCAAGATATGATCTATCCTGGAGACTGTTCTATGAACACTTGAGAAAAATTCGTATTCTGTTGTTTTTGGATGGAATGTCCTATAAATATAATTAAGTCCATCTTGTTTAATTAGCATTTTAAGCTTGTGTTTCCTTATTTATTTTCATTTTGGATGATCTATCCATTGGTGAAAGTGGGGTGTTAATGTCCCCTACTATGAATGTGTTACTGTCAATTTCCCCTGTCATGACTGTTACTAATTGCCTTATGTATTGAGATGCTCCTTTGTTGGGTGCATAAATATTTTCAGTTGTTATATCTTCTTCTAGGATCAATCCCTTGATTATTATGTAGTGTCCTTCTTTGTCTCTTCTAATAATCTTTATTTTAAAGTTTATATTTTCTGATATGAGAATAGCTACTCCAGCTTTCTTTTGGTTTCCATTTTCATAGAATATCCTTTTCCATCCCCTCACTTTCAGTCTGTATTTGTCTCTAGGTCTGAAGTGGGTCTCTTGTAGACATCATATATATGGGTCTTGTGTTTGTATCCATTCAGCCAGTCTGTTTCTTTTGGTGGGAGCATTTAATCCATTTACATTTAAGGTAGTCATCGATATGTGTGTTCCTATTCCCATTTTCCTAATTGTTTTGGGTTTGTTATTGCAAGTCTTTTTCTTCTCTTGTGTTTCTTGCCTAGAGAAGATCCTTTAACATTTCTTGTAAAGCTGGTTTTGTGGTGCTGTACTCTCTCAGCTTTTGCCTGTCTGTAAAGGTTTTCATTTCTCCATCAAATCTGAATGAGATCTTTGCTGGGTAGAGTAATCTTGGCTGTAGGTTTTTCTCCTTTGTCACTTTAAATATGTCCTGCTAGTCCCTTCTGGCTTACAGAGTTTCTGTTGAAAGATCAGATGTTAAGCTTATGGTGATGCCCTTGTGTGTTACTTGTTGTTTTCCCCTTGCTGCTTTTAATATGTTTTCTTTGTATTTAATTTTTGACAGTTTGATTAATATGTGTTTTGGCGTGTTTCTCTTTGGATTTATTCTTTATGGGGCTCTCTGTGCTTCCTCGACTTGATTAAGTGTATCCTATCCCATATTAGGGAAAATTTCAACTATAATCTCTTCAAATATTTTCTCAGTCCCTTTCTTTTTCTCTTCTTTTCTGGAAACCCTGTAATTCGAATGTTGGATTGTTTAATGTTGTCCCAGACGTCTCTGAGGCTGTCCTCTGTTCTTTTCATTCTTTTTTCTTTATAATGCTCTGCATCTGTTATTTCCACTATTTTATCTTCCAGGTCAACTATCGTCTTCTGCCTCTGTTTTCTGCTATTGATCCCTTCTAGAGTATTTTTAATTTCATTTAGTGTGTTGTTCATCGATGCTTGTTTCCTCTTTAGTTCTTATAAGTCCTGGTTAAAAGTTTCTTCATTTTTCTATTCTATTTCCAAGATTTTGAAATAGAATCTTGGATCAGCTTTACTATCATTATTCTGAATTCTTTTTCAGGTAGACTGCCTATTTCCTCGTCATTTGTTAGGTCTGGTAAGTTTTTATATTGCTCCTTCATCTGCTGTGTGTTTTTCTGTCTTCTCATTTTGCTTATGCTTACTGTGTTTGGGGTCTCCTTTTTGCAGGCTGCAGATTCAGTAGTTACCAGTTGTTTTTGGTGTCTGTCCCCCAGTGGCTACTGTTGGTTCAGT